>NW_025956303.1:0-41572 GCF_023159225.1 Perognathus longimembris pacificus | reverse complement strand
TTATCTCTCTCCCCTCACCACAAATCAGATTCTTCTGAGTAGTTCCCAGTACATTATCCTTTCCCCTGTGTAATTACCTTAACAAGCTCCAGCTGTTTTTATTCTCAGAAGGTTTACTCCCTGATATACAGCTGCCTACCCCCTTCGTAGTGCAGGTCCTAAATGAGCTTTTTCTCTGTTCCCTCACCACAATCCAGATTCTTTTGGGGAGTTACCAGTACAGTAACCATACCAGGAAGTACTTAATTTATTAAGCTACTGCTTTTCTTCATCTCAGTGGAGATATTTACTGATAAACAGCTACCTACGCAGCATGTTCATGTCGTTCCTAAATGAGCTTTTATCTCTCTCCCCTCACCACAAATCAGATTCTTCTGAGGATTTCCCAGTACATTACCCTTTCCCCTGTGTAATTACCTTAACAAGCTCCAGCTGTTTTTATTCTCAGAAGCTTTACTCCCTGATATACAGCTGCCTACCCCCTTCGAAAGTGCAGGTCCTAAATGAGCTTTTTTCTCTGTTCCCTCACCACAATCCAGATTCTTTTGGGGAGTTACCAGTACAGTAACCATACCAGGAAGTACTTAATTTATTAAGCTACTGCTTTTCTTAATCTCAGTGGAGATATTTACTGATAAACAGCTACCTACGCAGCATGTTCATGTCGTTCGTAAATGAGCTTTTATCTCTCTCCCCTCACCACAAATCAGATTCTTCTGAGGAGTTCCCAGTACATTATCCTTTCCCCTGTGTAATTACCTTAACAAGCTGCAGCTGTTTTTATTCTCAGAAGCTTTACTCCCTGATATACAGCTGCCTACCCCCTTCGTAAGTGCAGGTCCTAAATGAGCTTTTTTCTCTGTTCCCTCACCACAATCCAGATTCTTTTGGGGAGTTACCAGTACAGTAACCATACCAGGAAGTACTTAATTTATTAAGCTACTGCTTTTCTAAAGCTCAGTGGAGATATTTACTGATAAACAGCTACCTACGCAGCATGTTCATGTCGTTCCTAAATGAGCTTTTATCTCTCTCCATCACCACAAATCAGATTCTTCTGAGGAGTTCCCAGTACTTTATCCTTTCCCCTGTGTAATTACCTTAACAAGCTCCAGCTGTTTTTATTCTCAGAAGCTTTACTCCCTGATATACAGCTGCCTACCCCCTTCGTAAGTGCAGGTCCTAAATGAGCTTTTTTCTCTGTTCCCTCACCACAATCCAGATTCTTTTGGGGAGTTACCAGTACAGTAACCATACCAGGAAGTACTTAATTTATTAAGCTACTGCTTTTCTTAATCTCAGTGGAGATATTTACTGATAAACAGCTACCTACGCAGCATGTTCATGTCGTTCCTAAATGAGCTTTTATCTCTCTCCCCCACCACAAATCAGATTCTTCTGAGGTGTTCCCAGTATATTATCCTTTCCCCTGTGTAATTACCTTAACAAACTCCAGCTGTTTTTATTCTCAGAAGGTTTACTCCCTGATGTACAGCTGCCTACTCCCTTCGTAAGTGCAGGTCCTAAATGAGCTTTTTTCTCTGTTCCCTCACCACAATCCAGATTCTTTTGGGGAGTTACCAGTACAGTAACCATACCAGGAAGTACTTAATTTATTAAGCTACTGCTTTTCTTAATCTCAGTGGAGATATTTACTGATAAACAGCTACCTACGCAGCATGTTCATATCGTTCCTAAATGAGCTTTTATATCTCTCCCCTCACCACAAATCAGATTCTTCTGAGGAGTTCCCAGTACATTATCCTTTCCCCTGTGTAATTACCTTAACAAGCTGCAGCTGTTTTTATTCTCAGAAGCTTTACTCCCTGATATACAGCTGCCTACCCCCTTCGTAAGTGCAGGTCCTAAATGAGCTTTTTTCTCTGTTCCCTCACCACAATCCAGATTCTTTTGTGGAGTTACCAGTACAGTAACCATACCAGGAAGTACTTAATTTATTAAGCTATTGCTTTTCTAAAGCTCAGTGGAGATATTTACTGATAAACAGCTACCTACGCAGCATGTTCATGTCGTTCCTAAATGAGCTTTCATCTCTCTCCCCTCACCACAAATCAGATTCTTCTGAGGAGTTCCCAGTACTTTATCCTTTCTCCTGTGTAATTACCTTAACAAGCTCCAGCTATTTTTATTCTCAGAAGGTTTACTCCCTGATATACAGGTGCCTACCCCCTTCGTAAGTGCAGGTCTTAAATGAGCTTTTTTCTCTGTTCCCTCACCACAATCCAGATTCTTTTGGGGAGTTACCAGTACAGTAACCATACCAGGAAGTACTTAATTATTAAGCTACTGCTTTTCTTAATCTCAGTGGAGATATTTACTGATAAACAGCTACCTACGCAGCATGCTCATGTCGTTCCTAAATGAGCTTTTATCTCTCTCCCCTCACCACAAATCAGATTCTTCTGAGGAGTTCCCAGTACATTATCCTTTCCCCTGTGTAATTACCTTAACAACCTGCAGCTGTTTTTATTCTCAGAAGGTTTACACCCTGATATACAGCTGCCTACCCCCTTCGTAAGTGCAGGTCCTAAATGAGCTTTTTTCTCTGTTCCCTCACCACAATCCAGATTCTTTTGGGGAGTTACCAGTACAGTAACCATACCAGGAAGTACTTAATTTATTAAGCTACTGCTTTTCTTAATCTCAGTGGAGATATTTACTGATAAACAGCTACCTACGCAGCATGTTCATGTCGTTCCTAAATGAGCTTTTATCTCTCTCCCCTCACCACAAATCAGATTCTTCTGAGGAGTTCCCAGTACATTATCCTTTCCCCTGTGTAATTACCTTAACAAGATGCAGCTGTTTTTATTCTCAGAAGCTTTACTCCCTGATATACACCTGCCTACCCCCTTCGTAAGGGCAGGTCCTAAATGACCTTTTTTCTCTGTTCCCTCACCACAATCCAGATTCTTTTGGGGAGTTACCAGTACAGTAACCATACCAGGAAGTACTGAATTTATTAAGCTACTGCTTTTCTTAATCTCAGTGGAGATATTTACTGATAAACAGCTACATACGCAGCATGTTCATGTCGTTCCTAAATGAGCTTTTATCTCTCTCCCGTCACCACAAATCAGATTCTTCTGAGGAGTTCCCAGTACATTATCCTTTCCCCTGTGTAATTACCTTAACAAGCTGCAGCTGTTTTTATTCTCAGAAGCTTTACTCCCTGATATACAGCTGCCTACCCCATCGTAAGTGCAGGTCCTAAATGAGCTTTTTTCTCTGTTCCCTCACCACAATCCAGATTCTTTGGGGAGTTACCAGTACAGTAACCATACCAGGAAGTACTTATTTTATTAAGCTACTGCTTTTCTAAAGCTCAGTGGAGATATTTACTGATAAACAGCTACCTACGCAGCATGTTCATGTCGTTCCTAAATGAGCTTTTATCTCTCTCCCCTCACCACAAATCAGATTCTTCTGAGGAGTTCCCAGTACTTTATCCTTTCCCTGTGTAATTTCCTTAACAATCTCCAGCTTTTTTTATTCTCAGAAGGTTTACTCCCTGATATACAGCTGCCTACCTCCTTCGTAAGTGCAGGTCCTAAATGAGCTTTTTTCTCTGTTCCCTCACCACAATCCAGATTCTTTTGGGGAGTTACCAGTACAGTAACCATACCAGGAAGTACTTAATTTATTAAGCTACTGCTTTTCTTAATCTTAGTGGAGATATTTACTGATAAACAGCTACCTACGCAGCATGTTCATGTCGTTCCTAAATGAGCTTTTATCTCTCTCCCCTCACCACAAATCAGATTCTTCTGAGGAGTTCCCAGTACATTATCCTTTCCCCTGTGTAATTACCTTAACAAGCTGCAGCTGTTTTTATTCTCAGAAGCTTTACTCCCTGATATACAGCTGCCTACCCCCTTCGTAAGTGCAGGTCCTAAATGAGCTTTTTTCTCTGTTCCCTCACCACAATCCAGATTCTTTTGGGGAGTTACCAGTACAGTAACCATACCAGGAAGTACTTAATTTATTAAGCTACTGCTTTTCTAAAGCTCAGTGGAGATATTTACTGATAAACAGCTACCTACGCAGCATGTTCATGTCGTTCCTAAATGAGCTTTTATCTCTCTCCCATCACCACAAATCAGATTCTTCTGAGGAGTTCCCAGTACTTTATCCTTTCCCCTGTGTAATTACCTTAACAAGCTCCAGCTGTTTTTATTCTCAGAAGCTTTACTCCCTGATATACAGCTGCCTACCCCCTTCGTAAGTGCAGGTCCTAAATGAGCTTTTTTCTCTGTTCCCTCACCACAATCCAGATTCTTTTGGGGAGTTACCAGTACAGTAACCATACCAGGAAGTACTTAATTTATTAAGCTACTGCTTTTCTTAATCTCAGTGGAGATATTTACTGATAAACAGCTACCTACGCAGCATGTTCATGTCGTTCCTAAATGAGCTTTTATCTCTCTCCCCACCACAAATCAGATTCTTCTGAGGTGTTCCCAGTATATTATCCTTTCCCCTGTGTAATTACCTTAACAAGCTCCAGCTGTTTTTATTCTCAGAAGGTTTACTCCCTGATGTACAGCTGCCTACTCCCTTCGTAAGTGCAGGTCCTAAATGAGCTTTTTTCTCTGTTCCCTCACCACAATCCAGATTCTTTTGGGGAGTTACCAGTACAGTAACCATACCAGGAAGTACTTAATTTATTAAGCTACTGCTTTTCTTAATCTCAGTGGAGATATTTACTGATAAACAGCTACCTACGCAGCATGTTCATATCGTTCCTAAATGAGCTTTTATATCTCCCCTCACCACAAATCAGATTCTTCTGAGGAGTTCCCAGTACATTATCCTTTCCCCTGTATAATTACCTTAACAAGCTGCAGCTGTTTTTATTCTCAGAAGCTTTACTCCCTGATATACAGCTGCCTACCCCCTTCGTAAGTGCAGGTCCTAAATGAGCTTTTTTCTCTGTTCCCTCACCACAATCCAGATTCTTTTGTGGAGTTACCAGTACAGTAACCATACCAGGAAGTACTTAATTTATTAAGCTACTGCTTTTCTAAAGCTCAGTGGAGATATTTACTGATAAACAGCTACCTACGCAGCATGTTCATGTCGTTCCTAAATGAGCTTTCATCTCTCTCCCCTCACCACAAATCAGATTCTTCTGAGGAGTTCCCAGTACTTTATCCTTTCTCCTGTGTAATTACCTTAACAAGCTCCAGCTATTTTTATTCTCAGAAGGTTTACTCCCTGATATACAGGTGCCTACCCCCTTCGTAAGTGCAGGTCTTAAATGAGCTTTTTTCTCTGTTCCCTCACCACAATCCAGATTCTTTTGGGGAGTTACCAGTACAGTAACCATACCAGGAAGTACTTAATTTATTAAGCTACTGCTTTCTTAATCTCAGTGGAGATATTTACTGATAAACAGCTACCTACGCAGCATGCTCATGTCGTTCCTAAATGAGCTTTTATCTCTCTCCCCTCACCACAAATCAGATTCTTCTGAGGAGTTCCCAGTACATTATCCTTTCCCCTGTGTAATTACCTTAACAAGCTCAGCTGTTTTTATTCTCAGAAGGTTTACTCCCTGATATACAGCTGCCTACCCCCTTCGTAAGTGCAGGTCCTAAATGAGCTTTTTTCTCTGTTCCCTCACCACAATCCAGATTCTTTTGGGGAGTTACCAGTACAGTAACCATACCAGGAAGTACTTAATTTATTAAGCTACTGCTTTTCTTAATCTCAGTGGAGATATTTACTGATAAACAGCTACCTACGCAGCATGTTCATGTCGTTCCTAAATGAGCTTTTATCTCTCTCCCCTCACCACAAATCAGATTCTTCTGAGGAGTTCCCAGTACATTATCCTTTCCCCTGTGTAATTACCTTAACAAGATGCAGCTGTTTTTATTCTCAGAAGCTTTACTCCCTGATATACACCTGCCTACCCCCTTCGTAAGGGCAGGTCCTAAATGACCTTTTTTCTCTGTTCCCTCACCACAATCCATATTCTTTTGGGGAGTTACCAGTACAGTAACCATACCAGGAAGTACTGAATTTATTAAGCTACTGCTTTTCTTAATCTCAGTGGAGATATTTACTGATAAACAGCTACATACGCAGCATGTTCATGTCGTTCCTAAATGAGCTTTTATCTCTCTCCCGTCACCACAAATCAGATTCTTCTGAGGAGTTCCCAGTACATTATCCTTTCCCCTGTGTAATTACCTTAACAAGCTGCAGCTGTTTTTATTCTCAGAAGCTTTACTCCCTGATATACAGCTGCCTACCCCATCGTAAGTGCAGGTCCTAAATGAGCTTTTTTCTCTGTTCCCTCACCACAATCCAGATTCTTTTGGGGAGTTACCAGTACAGTAACCATACCAGGAAGTACTTAATTTATTAAGCTACTGCTTTTCTTAATCTCAGTGGAGATATTTACTGATAAACAGCTACCTACGCAGCATGTTCATATCGTTCCTAAATGAGCTTTTATATCTCTCCCCTCACCACAAATCAGATTCTTCTGAGGAGTTCCCAGTACATTATCCTTTCCCCTGTATAATTACCTTAACAAGCTGCAGCTGTTTTTATTCTCAGAAGCTTTACTCCCTGATATACAGCTGCCTACCCCCTTCGTAAGTGCAGGTCCTAAATGAGCTTTTTTCTCTGTTCCCTCACCACAATCCAGATTCTTTTGTGGAGTTACCAGTACAGTAACCATACCAGGAAGTACTTAATTTATTAAGCTACTGCTTTTCTAAAGCTCAGTGGAGATATTTACTGATAAACAGCTACCTACGCAGCATGTTCATGTCGTTCCTAAATGAGCTTTCATCTCTCTCCCCTCACCACAAATCAGATTCTTCTGAGGAGTTCCCAGTACTTTATCCTTTCTCCTGTGTAATTACCTTAACAAGCTCCAGCTATTTTTATTCTCAGAAGGTTTACTCCCTGATATACAGGTGCCTACCCCCTTCGTAAGTGCAGGTCTTAAATGAGCTTTTTTCTCTGTTCCCTCACCACAATCCAGATTCTTTTGGGGAGTTACCAGTACAGTAACCATACCAGGAAGTACTTAATTTATTAAGCTACTGCTTTCTTAATCTCAGTGGAGATATTTACTGATAAACAGCTACCTACGCAGCATGCTCATGTCGTTCCTAAATGAGCTTTTATCTCTCTCCCCTCACCACAAATCAGATTCTTCTGAGGAGTTCCCAGTACATTATCCTTTCCCCTGTGTAATTACCTTAACAAGCTCCAGCTGTTTTTATTCTCAGAAGGTTTACTCCCTGATATACAGCTGCCTACCCCCTTCGTAAGTGCAGGTCCTAAATGAGCTTTTTTCTCTGTTCCCTCACCACAATCCAGATTCTTTTGGGGAGTTACCAGTACAGTAACCATACCAGGAAGTACTTAATTTATTAAGCTACTGCTTTTCTTAATCTCAGTGGAGATATTTACTGATAAACAGCTACCTACGCAGCATGTTCATGTCGTTCCTAAATGAGCTTTTATCTCTCTCCCCTCACCACAAATCAGATTCTTCTGAGGAGTTCCCAGTACATTATCCTTTCCCCTGTGTAATTACCTTAACAAGATGCAGCTGTTTTTATTCTCAGAAGCTTTACTCCCTGATATACACCTGCCTACCCCCTTCGTAAGGGCAGGTCCTAAATGACCTTTTTTCTCTGTTCCCTCACCACAATCCATATTCTTTTGGGGAGTTACCAGTACAGTAACCATACCAGGAAGTACTGAATTTATTAAGCTACTGCTTTTCTTAATCTCAGTGGAGATATTTACTGATAAACAGCTACATACGCAGCATGTTCATGTCGTTCCTAAATGAGCTTTTATCTCTCTCCCGTCACCACAAATCAGATTCTTCTGAGGAGTTCCCAGTACATTATCCTTTCCCCTGTGTAATTACCTTAACAAGCTGCAGCTGTTTTTATTCTCAGAAGCTTTACTCCCTGATATACAGCTGCCTACCCCATCGTAAGTGCAGGTCCTAAATGAGCTTTTTTCTCTGTTCCCTCACCACAATCCAGATTCTTTTGGGGAGTTACCAGTACAGTAACCATACCAGGAAGTACTTATTTTATTAAGCTACTGCTTTTCTAAAGCTCAGTGGAGATATTTACTGATAAACATCTACCTACGCAGCATGTTCATGTCGTTCCTAAATGAGCTTTTATCTCTCTCCCCTCACCACAAATCAGATTCTTCTGAGGAGTTCCCAGTACTTTATCCTTTCCCTGTGTAATTTCCTTAACAATCTCCAGCTTTTTTTATTCTCAGAAGGTTTACTCCCTGATATACAGCTGCCTACCCCCTTCGTAAGTGCAGGTCCTAAATGAGCTTTTTTCTCTGTTCCCTCACCACAATCCAGATTCTTTTGGGGAGTTACCAGTACAGTAACCATACCAGGAAGTACTTAATTTATTAAGCTACTGCTTTTCTTAATCTTAGTGGAGATATTTACTGATAAACAGCTACCTACGCAGCATGTTCATGTCGTTCCTAAATGAGCTTTTATCTCTCTCCCCTCACCACAAATCAGATTCTTCTGAGGAGTTCCCAGTACATTATCCTTTCCCCTGTGTAATTACCTTAACAAGCTGCAGCTGTTTTTATTCTCAGAAGCTTTACTCCCTGATATACAGCTGCCTACCCCCTTCGTAAGTGCAGGTCCTAAATGAGCTTTTTTCTCTGTTCCCTCACCACAATCCAGATTCTTTTGGGGAGTTACCAGTACAGTAACCATACCAGGAAGTACTTAATTTATTAAGCTACTGCTTTTCTAAAGCTCAGTGGAGATATTTACTGATAAACAGCTACCTACGCAGCATGTTCATGTCGTTCCTAAATGAGCTTTTATCTCTCTCCCCTCACCACAAATCAGATTCTTCTGAGGAGTTCCCAGTACTTTATCCTTTCTCCTGTGTAATTACCTTAACAAGCTCCAGCTGTTTTTATTCTCAGAAGGTTTACTCCCTGATATACAGCTGCCTACCCCCTTCGTAAGTGCAGGTCCTAAATGAGCTTTTTTCTCTGTTCCCTCACCACAATCCAGATTCTTTTGGGGAGTTACCAGTACAGTAACCATACCAGGAAGTACTTAATTTATTAAGCTACTGCTTTTCTTAATCTCAGTGGAGATATTTACTGATAAACAGCTACCTACGCAGCACGTTCATGTCGTTCCTAAATGAGCTTTTATCTCTCTCCCCTCACCACAAATCAGATTCTTCTGAGGAGTTCCCAGTACATTATCCTTTCCCCTGTGTAATTACCTTAACAAGCTCCAGCTGTTTTCATTCTCAGAAGGTTTAGTCCCTGATATACAGCTGCCTACCCCCTTCGTAAGTGCAGGTCCTATATGAGCTTTTTTCTCTGTTCCCTCACCACAATCCAGATTCTTTTGGGGAGTTACCAGTACAGTAACCATACCAGGAAGTACTTAATTTATTAAGCTACTGCTTTTCTTAATCTCAGTGGAGATATTTACTGATAAACAGCTACCTACGCAGCATGTTCATGTCGTTCCTAAATGAGCTTTTATCTCTCTCCCCTCACCACAAATCAGATTCTTCTGAGGAGTTCCCAGTACATTATCCTTTCCCCTGTGTAATTACCTTAACAAGCTGCAGCTGTTTTTATTCTCAGAAGCTTTACTCCCTGATATACAGCTGCCTACCCCCTTCGTAAGTGCAGGTCCTAAATGAGCTTTTTTCTCTGTTCCCTCAACACAATCCAGATTCTTTTGGGGAGTTACCAGTACAGTAACCATACCAGGAAGTACTTAATTTATTAAGCTACTGCTTTTCTTAATCTCAGTGGAGATATTTACTGATAAACAGCTACCTACGCAGCATGTTCATGTCGTTCCTAAATGAGCTTTTATCTCTCTCCCCTCACCACAAATCAGATTCTTCTGAGGAGTTCCCAGTACTTTATCCTTTCTCCTGTGTAATTACCTTAACAAGCTCCAGCTGTTTTTATTCTCAGAAGGTTTACTCCCTGATATACAGCTGCCTACCCCCTTCGTAAGTGCAGGTCCTAAATGAGCTTTTTTCTCTGTTCCCTCACCACAATCCAGATTCTTTTGGGGAGTTACCAGTACAGTAGCCATACCAGGAAGTACTTAATTTATTAAGCTACTGCTTTTCTTAATCTCAGTGGAGATATTTACTGATAAACAGCTACCTACGCAGCACGTTCATGTCGTTCCTAAATGAGCTTTTATCTCTCTCCCCTCACCACAAATCAGATTCTTCTGAGGAGTTCCCAGTACATTATCCTTTCCCCTGTGTAATTACCTTAACAAGCTCCAGCTGTTTTTATTCTCAGAAGGTTTAGTCCCTGATATACAGCTGCCTACCACCTTCGTAAGTGCAGGTCCTAAATGAGCTTTTTTCTCTGTTCCCTCACCACAATCCAGATTCTTTTGGGGAGTTACCAGTACAGTAACCATACCAGGAAGTACTTAATTTATTAAGCTACTGCTTTTCTAAAGCTCAGTGGAGATATTTACTGATAAACAGCTACCTACGCAGCATGTACATGTCGTTCCTAAATGAGCTTTTATCTCTCTCCCCTCACCACAAATCAGATTCTTCTGAGGAGTTCCCAGTACTTTATCCTTTCTCCTGTGTAATTACCTTAACAAGCTCCAGCTGTTTTTATTCTCAGAAGGTTTACTCCCTGATATACATCTGCCTACCCCCTTCGAAAGTGCAGGTCCTAAATGAGCTTTTTTCTCTGTTCCCTCACCACAATCCAGATTCTTTTGGGGAGTTACCAGTACAGTAACCATACCAGGAAGTACTTAATTTATTAAGCTACTGCTTTTCTTAATCTCAGTGGAGATATTTACTGATAAACAGCTACCTACGCAGCATGTTCATGTCGTTCCTAAATGAGCTTTTATCTCTCTCCCCTCACCACAAATCAGATTCTTCTGAGGAGTTCCCAGTACATTATCCTTTCCCCTGTGTAATTACCTTAACAAGCTCCAGATGTTTTTATTCTCAGAAGGTTTACTCCCTGATATACAGCTGCCTACCCCCTTCGTACGTGCAGGTCCTAAATGAGCTTTTTTCTCTGTTCCCTCACCACAATCCAGATTATTTTGGGGAGTTTCCAGTACAGTAACCATACCAGGAAGTACTTAATTTATTAAGCTACTGCTTTTCTTAATCTCAGTGGAGATATTTACTGATAAACAGCTACCTACGCAGCATGTTCATGTCGTTCCTAAATGAGCTTTTATCTCTCTCCCCTCACCACAAATCAGATTCTTCTGAGGAGTTCCCAGTACATTATCCTTTCCCCTGTGTAATTACCTTAACAAGCTGCAGCTGTTTTTATTCTCAGAAGCTTTACTCCCTGATATACAGCTGCCTACCCCCTTCGTAAGTGCAGGTCCTAAATGAGCTTTTTTCTCTGTTCACTCACCACAATCCAGATTCTTTTGGGGAGGTTACCAGTACAGTAACCATACCAGGAAGTACTTAATTTATTAAGCTACTGCTTTTCTAAAGCTCAGTGGAGATATTTACTGATAAACAGCTACCTACGCAGCATGTTCATGTCGTTCCTAAATGAGCTTTTATCTCTCTCCCCTCACCACAAATCAGATTCTTCTGAGGAGTTCCCAGTACTTTATCCTTTCTCCTGTGTAATTACCTTAACAAGCTCCAGCTGTTTTTATTCTCAGAAGGTTTACTCCCTGATATACTGCTGCCTACCCCCTTCGTAAGTGCAGGTCCTAAATGAGCTTTTTTCTCTGTTCCCTCACCACAATCCAGATTCTTTTGGGGAGTTACCAGTACAGTAACCATACCAGGAAGTACTTAATTTATTAAGCTACTGCTTTTCTTAATCTCAGTGGAGATATTTACTGATAAACAGCTACTTACGCAGCATGTTCATGTCGTTCCTAAATGAGCTTTTATCTCTCTCCCCTCACCACAAATCAGATTCTTCTGAGGAGTTACCAGTACATTATCCTTTCCCCTGTGTAATTACCTTAACAAGCTCCAGCTGTTTTTATTCTCAGAAGGTTTACTCCCTGATATACAGCTGCCTACCCCCTTTGTAAGTGCAGGTCCTAAATGAGCTTTTTTCTCTGTTCCCTCACCACAATCCAGATTCTTTTGGGGAGTTACCAGTACAGTAACCATACCAGGAAGTACTTAATTTATTAAGCTACTGCTTTTCTTAATCTCAGTGGAGATATTTACTGACAAACAGCTACCTACGCAGCATGTTCATGTCGTTCCTAAATGAGCTTTTATCTCTCTCCCCTCACCACAAATCAGATTCTTCTGAGGAGTTCTCAGTACATTATCCTTTCCCCTGTGTAATTACCTTAACAAGCTGCAGCTGTTTTTATTCTCAGAAGGTTTACTCCCTGATATACAGCTGCCTACCCCCTTCGTAAGTGCAGGTCCTAAATGAGCTTTTTTCTCTGTTCCCTCACCACAATCCAGATTCTTTTGGGGAGTTACCAGTACAGTAACCATACCAGGAAGTACTTAATTTATTAAGCTACTGCTTTTCTTAATCTCAGTGGAGATATTTACTGATAAACAGCTACCTACGCAGCATGTTCATGTCGTTCCTAAATGAGCTTTTATCTCTCTCCCCTCACCACAAATCAGATTCTTCTGAGGAGTTCCCATACATTATCCTTTCCCCTGTGTAATTACCTTAACAAGCTGCAGCTGTTTTTTTCTCAGAAGCTTTACTCCCTGATATACAGCTGCCTACCCCCTTCGTAAGTGCAGGTCCTAAATGAGCTTTTTTCTCTGTTCCCTCACCACAATCCAGATTCTTTTGGGGAGTTACCAGTACAGTAACCATACCAGGAAGTACTTAATTTATTAAGCTACTGCTTTTCTAAAGCTCAGTGGAGATATTTACTGATAAACAGCTACCTACGCAGCATGTTCATGTCGTTCCTAAATGAGCTTTTATCTCTCTCCCCTCACCACAAATCAGATTCTTCTGAGGAGTTCCCAGTACTTTATCCTTTCCCCTGTGTAATTACCTTAACAAGCTCCAGCTGTTTTTATTCTCAGAAGGTTTACTCCCTGATATACAGCTGCCTACCCCCTTCGTAAGTGCAGGTCCTAAATGAGCTTTTTTCTCTGTTCCCTCACCACAATCCAGATTCTTTTGGGGAGTTACCAGTACAGTAACCATACCAGGAAGTACTTAATTTATTAAGCTACTGCTTTTCTTAATCTCAGTGGAGATATTTACTGATAAACAGCTACCTACGCAGCATGTTCATGTCGTTCCTAAATGAGCTTTTATCTCTCTCCCCTCACCACAAATCAGATTCTTCTGAGGAGTTCCCAGTACATTATCCTTTCCCCTGTGTAATTACCTTAACAAGCTGCAGCTGTTTTTATTCTCAGAAGCTTTAATCCCTGATATACAGCTGCCTACCCCCTTCGTAAGTGCAGGTCCTAAATGAGCTTTT
Organism: Perognathus longimembris pacificus; assembly: GCF_023159225.1. Lineage (NCBI taxonomy): Eukaryota > Metazoa > Chordata > Mammalia > Rodentia > Heteromyidae > Perognathus > Perognathus longimembris. The sequence goes on along the minus strand of NW_025956303.1, from coordinate 28,080 downwards.
TTCTCTGTTCCCTCACCACAATCCAGATTCTTTGGGGAGTTACCAGTACAGTAACCATACCAGGAAGTACTTAATTTATTAAGCTACTGCTTTTCTAAAGCTCAGTGGAGATATTTACTGATAAACAGCTACCTACGCAGCATGTTCATGTCGTTCCTAAATGAGCTTTTATCTCTCTCCCCTCACCACAAATCAGATTCTTCTGAGGAGTTCCCAGTACTTTATCCTTTCTCCTGTGTAATTACCTTAACAAGCTCTAGCTGTTTTTATTCTCAGAAGGTTTACTCCCTGATATACAGCTGCCTACCCCCTTCGTAAGTGCAGGTCCTAAATGAGCTTTTTTTCTCTGTTCCCTCACCACAATCCAGATTCTTTTGGGGAGTTACCAGTACAGTAACCATACCAGGAAGTACTTAATTTATTAAGCTACTGCTTTTCTTAATCTCAGTGGAGATATTTACTGATAAACAGCTACCTACGCAGCATGTTCATGTCGTTCCTAAATGAGCTTTTATCTCTCTCCCCTCACCACAAATCAGATTCTTCTGAGGAGTTCCCAGTACATTATCCTTTCCCCTGTGTAATTACCTTAACAAGCTGCAGCTGTTTTTATTCTCAGAAGCTTTACTCCCTGATATACAGCTGCCTACCCCCTTCGTAAGTGCAGGTCCTAAATGAGCTTTTTTCTCTGTTCCCTCACCACAATCCAGATTCTTTTGGGGAGTTACCAGTACAGTAACCATACCAGGAAGTACTTAATTTATTAAGCTACTGCTTTTCTAAAGCTCAGTGGAGATATTTACTGATAAACAGCTACCTACGCAGCATGTTCATGTCGTTCCTAAATGAGCTTTTATCTCTCTCCCCTCACCACAAATCAGATTCTTCTGAGGAGTTCCCAGTACTTTATCCTTTCCCCTGTGTAATTACCTTAACAAGCTCCAGCTGTTTTTATTCTCAGAAGGTTTACTCCCTGATATACAGCTGCCTACCCCCTTCGTAAGTGCAGGTCCTAAATGAGCTTTTTTCTCTGTTCCCTCACCACAATCCAGATTCTTTTGGGGAGTTACCAGTACAGTAACCATACCAGGAAGTACTTAATTTATTAAGCTACTGCTTTTCTTAATCTCAGTGGAGATATTTACTGATAAACAGCTACCTACGCAGCATGTTCATGTCGTTCCTAAATGAGCTTTTATCTCTCTCCCCTCACCACAAATCAGATTCTTCTGAGGAGTTCCCAGTACATTATCCTTTCCCCTGTGTAATTACCTTAACAAGCTGCAGCTGTTTTTATTCTCAGAAGGTTTACTCCCTGATATACAGCTGCCTACCCCCTTCGTAAGTGCAGGTCCTAAATGAGCTTTTTTCTCTGTTCCCTCACCACAATCCAGATTCTTTTGGGGAGTTACCAGTACAGTAACCATACCAGGAAGTACTTAATTTATTAAGCTACTGCTTTTCTTAATCTCAGTGGAGATATTTACTGATAAACAGCTACCTACGCAGCATGTTCATGTCGTTCCTAAATGAGCTTTTATCTCTCTCCCCTCACCACAAATCAGATTCTTCTGAGGAGTTCCCAGTACATTATCCTTTCCCCTGTGTAATTACCTTAACAAGATGCAGCTGTTTTTATTCTCAGAAGCTTTACTCCCTGATATACAGCTGCCTACCCCCTTCGTAAGTGCAGGTCCTAAATGAGCTTTTTTCTCTGTTCCCTCACCACAATCCAGATTCTTTTGGGGAGTTACCAGTACAGTAACCATACCAGGAAGTACTTAATTTATTAAGCTACTGCTTTTCTTAATCTCAGTGGAGATATTTACTGATAAACAGCTACCTACGCAGCATGTTCATGTCGTTCCTAAATGAGCTTTTATCTCTCTCCCCTCACCACAAATCAGATTCTTCTGAGGAGTTCCCAGTACATTATCCTTTCCCCTGTGTAATTACCTTAACAAGCTCCAGCTGTTTTTATTCTCAGAAGCTTTACTCCCTGATATACAGCTGCCTACCCCCTTCGTAAGTGCAGGTCCTAAATGAGCTTTTTTCTCTGTTCCCTCACCACAATCCAGATTCTTTTGGGGAGTTACCAGTACAGTAACCATACCAGGAAGTACTTAATTTATTAAGCTACTGCTTTTCTTAATCTCAGTGGAGATATTTACTGATAAACAGCTACCTACGCAGCATGTTCATGTCGTTCCTAAATGAGCTTTTATCTCTCTCCCCTCACCACAAATCAGATTCTTCTGAGGAGTTCCCAGTACATTATCCTTTCCCCTGTGTAATTACCTTAACAAGCTCCAGCTGTTTTTATTCTCAGAAGGTTTACTCCCTGATATACAGCTGCCTACCCCCTTCGTAAGTGCAGGTCCTAAATGAGCTTTTTTCTCTGTTCCCTCACCACAATCCAGATTCTTTTGGGGAGTTACCAGTACAGTAACCATACCAGGAAGTACTTAATTTATTAAGCTACTGCTTTTCTTAATCTCAGTGGAGATATTTACTGATAAACAGCTACCTACGCAGCATTTTCATGTCGTTCCTAAATGAGCTTTTATCTCTCTCCCCTCACCACAAATCAGATTCTTCTGAGGAGTTCCCAGTACATTATCCTTTCCCCTGTGTAATTACCTTAACAAGCTGCAGCTGTTTTTATTCTCAGAAGGTTTACTCCCTGATATACAGCTGCCTACCCCCTTCGTAAGTGCAGGTCCTAAATGAGCTTTTTTCTCTGTTCCCTCACCACAATCCAGATTCTTTTGGGGAGTTACCAGTACAGTAACCATACCAGGAAGTACTTAATTTATTAAGCTACTGCTTTTCTTAATCTCAGTGGAGATATTTACTGATAAACAGCTACCTACGCAGCATGTTCATGTCGTTCCTAAATGAGCTTTTATCTCTCTCCCCTCACCACAAATCAGATTCTTCTGAGGAGTTCCCAGTACATTATCCTTTCCCCTGTGTAATTACCTTAACAAGCTCCAGCTGTTTTTATTCTCAGAAGCTTTACTCCCTGATATACAGCTGCCTACCCCCTTCGTAAGTGCAGGTCCTAAATGAGCTTTTTTCTCTGTTCCCTCACCACAATCCAGATTCTTTTGGGGAGTTACCAGTACAGTAACCATACCAGGAAGTACTTAATTTATTAAGCTACTGCTTTTCTAATCTCAGTGGAGATATTTACTGATAAACAGCTACCTACGCAGCATGTTCATGTCGTTCCTAAATGAGCTTTTATCTCTCTCCCCTCACCACAAATCAGATTCTTCTGAGGAGTTCCCAGTACATTATCCTTTCTCCTGTGTAATTACCTTAACAAGCTCCAGCTGTTTTTTTCTCAGAAGGTTTACTCCCTGATATACAGCTGCCTACCCCCTTCGTAAGTGCAGGTCCTAAATGAGCTTTTTTCTCTGTTCCCTCACCACAATCCAGATTCTTTTGGGGAGTTACCAGTACAGTAACCATACCAGGAAGTACTTAATTTATTAAGCTACTGCTTTTCTTAATCTCAGTGGAGATATTTACTGATAAACAGCTACCTACGCAGCATGTTCATGTCGTTCCTAAATGAGCTTTTATCTCTCTCCCCTCACCACAAATCAGATTCTTCTGAGGAGTTCCCAGTACATTATCCTTTCCCCTGTGTAATTACCTTAACAAGCTCCAGCTGTTTTTATTCTCAGAAGGTTTACTCCCTGATATACAGCTGCCTACCCCCTTCGTAAGTGCAGGTCCTAAATGAGCTTTTTTCTCTGTTCCCTCACCACAATCCAGATTCTTTTGGGGAGTTACCAGTACAGTAACCATACCAGGAAGTACTTAATTTATTAAGCTACTGCTTTTCTTAATCTCAGTGGAGATATTTACTGATAAACAGCTACCTACGCAGCATGTTCATGTCGTTCCTAAATGAGCTTTTATCTCTCTCCCCTCACCACAAATCAGATTCTTCTGAGGAGTTCCCAGTACATTATCCTTTCCCCTGTGTAATTACCTTAACAAGCTGCAGCTGTTTTTATTCTCAGAAGCTTTACTCCCTGATATACAGCTGCCTACCCCCTTCGTAAGTGCAGGTCCTAAATGAGCTTTTTTCTCTGTTCCCTCACCACAATCCAGATTCTTTTGGGGAGTTACCAGTACAGTAACCATACCAGGAAGTACTTAATTTATTAAGCTACTGCTTTTCTTAATCTCAGTGGAGATATTTACTGATAAACAGCTACCTACGCAGCATGTTCATGTCGTTCCTAAATGAGCTTTTATCTCTCTCCCCTCACCACAAATCAGATTCTTCTGAGGAGTTCCCAGTACATTATCCTTTCCCCTGTGTAATTACCTTAACAAGCTCCAGCTGTTTTTATTCTCAGAAGGTTTACTCCCTGATATACAGCTGCCAACCCCCTTCGTAAGTGCAGGTCCTAAATGAGCTTTTTTCTCTGTTCCCTCACCACAATCCAGATTCTTTTGGGGAGTTACCAGTACAGTAACCATACCAGGAAGTACTTAATTTATTAAGCTACTGCTTTTCTTAATCTCAGTGGAGATATTTACTGATAAACAGCTACCTACGCAGCATGTTCATGTCGTTCCTAAATGAGCTTTTATCTCTCTCCCCTCACCACAAATCAGATTCTTCTGAGGAGTTCCCAGTACATTATCCTTTCCCCTGTGTAATTACCTTAACAAGCTCCAGCTGTTTTTATTCTCAGAAGGTTTACTCCCTGATATACAGCTGCCTACCCCCTTCGTAAGTGCAGGTCCTAAATGAGCTTTTTTCTCTGTTCCCTCACCACAATCCAGATTCTTTTGGGGAGTTACCAGTACAGTAACCATACCAGGAAGTACTTAATTTATTAAGCTACTGCTTTTCTTAATCTCAGTGGAGATATTTACTGATAAACAGCTACCTACGCAGCATGTTCATGTCGTTCCTAAATGAGCTTTTATCTCTCTCCCCTCACCACAAATCAGATTCTTCTGAGGAGTTCCCAGTACATTATCCTTTCCCCTGTGTAATTACCTTAACAAGCTCCAGCTGTTTTTATTCTCAGAAGGTTTACTCCCTGATATACAGCTGCCTACCCCCTTCGTAAGTGCAGGTCCTAAATGAGCTTTTTTCTCTGTTCCCTCACCACAATCCAGATTCTTTTGGGGAGTTACCAGTACAGTAACCATACCAGGAAGTACTTAATTTATTAAGCTACTGCTTTTCTTAATCTCAGTGGAGATATTTACTGATAAACAGCTACCTACGCAGCATGTTCATGTCGTTCCTAAATGAGCTTTTATCTCTCTCCCCTCACCACAAATCAGATTCTTCTGAGGAGTTCCCAGTACATTATCCTTTCCCCTGTGTAATTACCTTAACAAGCTCCAGCTGTTTTTATTCTCAGAAGCTTTACTCCCTGATATACAGCTGCCTACCCCCTTCGAAAGTGCAGGTCCTAAATGAGCTTTTTTCTCTGTTCCCTCACCACAATCCAGATTCTTTTGGGGAGTTACCAGTACAGTAACCATACCAGGAAGTACTTAATTTATTAAGCTACTGCTTTTCTTAATCTCAGTGGAGATATTTACTGATAAACAGCTACCTACGCAGCATGTTCATGTCGTTCCTAAATGAGCTTTTATCTCTCTCCCCTCACCACAAATCAGATTCTTCTGAGGAGTTCCCAGTACATTATCCTTTCCCCTGTGTAATTACCTTAACAAGCTGCAGCTGTTTTTATTCTCAGAAGCTTTACTCCCTGATATACAGCTGCCTACCCCCTTCGTAAGTGCAGGTCCTAAATGAGCTTTTTTCTCTGTTCCCTCACCACAATCCAGATTCTTTTGGGGAGTTACCAGTACAGTAACCATACCAGGAAGTACTTAATTTATTAAGCTACTGCTTTTCTAAAGCTCAGTGGAGATATTTACTGATAAACAGCTACCTACGCAGCATGTTCATGTCGTTCTTAAATGAGCTTTTATCTCTCTCCCCTCACCACAAATCAGATTCTTCTGAGGAGTTCCCAGTACATTATCCTTTCTCCTGTGTAATTACCTTAACAAGCTCCAGCTGTTTTTATTCTCAGAAGGTTTACTCCCTGATATACAGCTGCCTACCCCCTTCGTAAGTGCAGGTCCTAAATGAGCTTTTTTCTCTGTTCCCTCACCACAATCCAGATTCTTTTGGGGAGTTACCAGTACAGTAACCATACCAGGAAGTACTTAATTTATTAAGCTACTGCTTTTCTTAATCTCAGTGGAGATATTTACTGATAAACAGCTACCTACGCAGCATGTTCATGTCGTTCCTAAATGAGCTTTTATCTCTCTCCCCTCACCACAAATCAGATTCTTCTGAGGAGTTCCCAGTACATTATCCTTTCCCCTGTGTAATTACCTTAACAAGCTCCAGCTGTTTTTATTCTCAGAAGGTTTACTCCCTGATATACAGCTGCCTACCCCCTTCGTAAGTGCAGGTCCTAAATGAGCTTTTTTCTCTGTTCCCTCACCACAATCCAGATTCTTTTGGGGAGTTACCAGTACAGTAACCATACCAGGAAGTACTTAATTTATTAAGCTACTGCTTTTCTTAATCTCAGTGGAGATATTTACTGATAAACAGCTACCTACGCAGCATGTTCATGTCGTTCCTAAATGAGCTTTTATCTCTCTCCCCTCACCACAAATCAGATTCTTCTGAGGAGTTCCCAGTACATTATCCTTTCCCCTGTGTAATTACCTTAACAAGATGCAGCTGTTTTTATTCTCAGAAGGTTTACTCCCTGATATACAGCTGCCTACCCCCTTCGTAAGTGCAGGTCCTAAATGAGCTTTTTTCTCTGTTCCCTCACCACAATCCAGATTCTTTTGGGGAGTTACCAGTACAGTAACCATACCAGGAAGTACTTAATTTATTAAGCTACTGCTTTTCTTAATCTCAGTGGAGATATTTACTGATAAACAGCTACCTACGCAGCATGTTCATGTCGTTCCTAAATGAGCTTTTATCTCTCTCCCCTCACCACAAATCAGATTCTTCTGAGGAGTTCCCAGTACATTATCCTTTCCCCTGTGTAATTACCTTAACAAGATGCAGCTGTTTTTATTCTCAGAAGCTTTACTCCCTGATATACAGCTGCCTACCCCCTTCGTAAGTGCAGGTCCTAAATGAGCTTTTTTCTCTGTTCCCTTACCACAATCCAGATTCTTTTGGGGAGTTACCAGTACAGTAACCATACCAGGAAGTACTTAATTTATTAAGCTACTGCTTTTCTAAAGCTCAGTGGAGATATTTACTGATAAACAGCTACCTACGCAGCATGTTCATGTCGTTCCTAAATGAGCTTTTATCTCTCTCCCCTCACCACAAATCAGATTCTTCTGAGGAGTTCCCAGTACTTTATCCTTTCCCTGTGTAATTACCTTAACAAGCTCCAGCTGTTTTTATTCTCAGAAGGTTTACTCCCTGATATACAGCTGCCTACCCCCTTCGTAAGTGCAGGTCCTAAATGAGCTTTTTTCTCTGTTCCCTCACCACAATCCAGATTCTTTTGGGGAGTTACCAGTACAGTAACCATACCAGGAAGTACTTAATTTATTAAGCTACTGCTTTTCTTAATCTCAGTGGAGATATTTACTGATAAACAGCTACCTACGCAGCATGTTCATGTCGTTCCTAAATGAGCTTTTATCTCTCTCCCCTCACCACAAATCAGATTCTTCTGAGGAGTTCCCAGTACATTATCCTTTCCCCTGTGTAATTACCTTAACAAGCTCCAGCTGTTTTTATTCTCAGAAGGTTTACTCCCTGATATACAGCTGCCTACCCCCTTCGTAAGTGCAGGTCCTAAATGAGCTTTTTTCTCTGTTCCCTCACCACAATCCAGATTCTTTTGGGGAGTTACCAGTACAGTAACCATACCAGGAAGTACTTAATTTATTAAGCTACTGCTTTTCTTAATCTCAGTGGAGATATTTACTGATAAACAGCTACCTACGCAGCATGTTCATGTCGTTCCTAAATGAGCTTTTATCTCTCTCCCCTCACCACAAATCAGATTCTTCTGACGAGTTCCCAGTACATTATCCTTTCCCCTGTGTAATTACCTTAACAAGCTCCAGCTGTTTTTATTCTCAGCAGGTTTACTCCCTGATATACAGCTGCCTACCCCCTTCGTAAGTGCAGGTCCTAAATGAGCTTTTTTCTCTGTTCCCTCACCACAATCCAGGTTCTTTTGGGGAGTTACCAGTACAGTAACCATACCAGGAAGTACTTAATATATTAAGCTACTGCTTTTCTTAATCTCAGTGGAGATATTTACTGATAAACAGCTACCTACGCAGCATGTTCATGTCGTTCCTAAATGAGCTTTTATCTCTCTCCCCTCACCACAAATCAGATTCTTCTGAGGAGTTCCCAGTACATTATCCTTTCCCTGTGTAATTACCTTAACAAGCTCCAGCTGTTTTTATTCTCAGAAGGTTTACTCCCTGATATACAGCTGCCTACCCCCTTCGTAAGTGCAGGTCCTAAATGAGCTTTTTTCTCTGTTCCCTCACCACAATCCAGATTCTTTTGGGGAGTTACCAGTACAGTAACCATACCAGGAAGTACTTAATTTATTAAGCTACTGCTTTTCTTAATCTCAGTGGAGATATTTACTGATAAACAGCTACCTACGCAGCATGTTCATGTCGTTCCTAAATGAGCTTTTATCTCTCTCCCCTCACCACAAATCAGATTCTTCTGAGGAGTTCCCAGTACATTATCCTTTCCCCTGTGTAATTACCTTAACAAGCTCCAGCTGTTTTTATTCTCAGAAGGTTTACTCCCTGATATACAGCTGCCTACCCCCTTCGTAAGTGCAGGTCCTAAATGAGCTTTTTTCTCTGTTCCCTCACCACAATCCAGATTCTTTTGGGGAGTTACCAGTACAGTAACCATACCAGGAAGTACTTAATTTATTAAGCTACTGCTTTTCTTAATCTCAGTGGAGATATTTACTGATAAACAGCTACCTACGCAGCATGTTCATGTCGTTCCTAAATGAGCTTTTATCTCTCTCCCCTCACCACAAATCAGATTCTTCTGAGGAGTTCCCAGTACATTATCCTTTCCCCTGTGTAATTACCTTAACAAGCTCCAGCTGTTTTTATTCTCAGAAGCTTTACTCCCTGATATACAGCTGCCTACCCCCTTCGTAAGTGCAGGTCCTAAATGAGCTTTTTTCTCTGTTCCCTCACCACAATCCAGATTCTTTTGGGGAGTTACCAGTACAGTAACCATACCAGGAAGTACTTAATTTATTAAGCTACTGCTTTTCTAATCTCAGTGGAGATATTTACTGATAAACAGCTACCTACGCAGCATGTTCATGTCGTTCCTAAATGAGCTTTTATCTCTCTCCCCTCACCACAAATCAGATTCTTCTGAGGAGTTCCCAGTACATTATAACCTTTCCCTGTGTAATTACCTTAACAAGCTCCAGCTGTTTTTATTCTCAGAAGGTTTACTCCCTGATATACAGCTGCCTACCCCCTTCGTAAGTGCAGGTCCTAAATGAGCTTTTTTCTCTGTTCCCTCACCACAATCCAGATTCTTTTGGGGAGTTACCAGTACAGTAACCATACCAGGAAGTACTTAATTTATTAAGCTACTGCTTTTCTTAATCTCAGTGGAGATATTTACTGATAAACAGCTACCTACGCAGCATGTTCATGTCGTTCCTAAATGAGCTTTTATCTCTCTCCCCTCACCACAAATCAGATTCTTCTGAGGAGTTCCCAGTACATTATCCTTTCCCCTGTGTAATTACCTTAACAAGCTCCAGCTGTTTTTATTCTCAGAAGGTTTACTCCCTGATATACAGCTGCCTACCCCCTTCGTAAGTGCAGGTCCTAAATGAGCTTTTTTCTCTGTTCCCTCACCACAATCCAGATTCTTTTGGGGAGTTACCAGTACAGTAACCATACCAGGAAGTACTTAATTTATTAAGCTACTGCTTTTCTTAATCTCAGTGGAGATATTTACTGATAAACAGCTACCTACGCAGCATGTTCATGTCGTTCCTAAATGAGCTTTTATCTCTCTCCCCTCACCAAAAATCAGATTCTTCTGAGGAGTTCCCAGTACATTATCCTTTCCCTGTGTAATTACCTTAACAAGCTCCAGCTGTTTTTATTCTCAGAAGCTTTACTCCCTGATATACAGCTGCCTACCCCCTTCGTAAGTGCAGGTCCTAAATGAGCTTTTTTCTCTGTTCCCTCACCACAATCCAGATTCTTTTGGGGAGTTACCAGTACAGTAACCATACCAGGAAGTACTTAATTTATTAAGCTACTGCTTTTCTTAATCTCAGTGGAGATATTTACTGATAAACAGCTACCTACGCAGCATGTTCATGTCGTTCCTAAATGAGCTTTTATCTCTCTCCCCTCACCACAAATCAGATTCTTCTGAGGAGTTCCCAGTACATTATCCTTTCCCTGTGTAATTACCTTAACAAGCTCCAGCTGTTTTTATTCTCAGAAGGTTTACTCCCTGATATACAGCTGCCTACACCCTTCGTAAGTGCAGGTCCTAAATGAGCTTTTTTCTCTGTTCCCTCACCACAATCCAGATTCTTTTGGGAGTGACCAGTACAGTAACCATACCAGGAAGTACTTAATTTATTAAGCTACTGCTTTTCTTAATCTCAGTGGAGATATTTACTGATAAACAGCTACCTACGCAGCATGTTCATGTCGTTCCTAAATGAGCTTTTATCTCTCTCCCCTCACCACAAATCAGATTCTTCTGAGGAGTTCCCAGTACATTATCCTTTCCCCTGTGTAATTACCTTAACAAGCTCCAGCTGTTTTTATTCTCAGAAGGTTTACTCCCTGATATACAACTGCCTACCCCCTTCGTAAGTGCAGGTCCTAAATGAGCTTTTTTCTCTGTTCCCTCACCACAATCCAGATTCTTTTGGGGAGTGACCAGTACAGTAACCATACCAGGAAGTACTTAATTTATTAAGCTACTGCTTTTCTTAATCTCAGTGGAGATATTTACTGATAAACAGCTACCTACGCAGCATGTTCATGTCGTTCCTAAATGAGCTTTTATCTCTCTCCCCTCACCACAAATCAGATTCTTCTGAGGAGTTCCCAGTACATTTATCCTTTCCCCTGTGTAATTACCTTAACAAGCTCCAGCTGTTTTTATTCTCAGAAGGTTTACTCCCTGATATACAGCTGCCTACCCCCTTCGTAAGTGCAGGTCCTAAATGAGCTTTTTTCTCTGTTCCCTCACCACAATCCAGATTCTTTTGGGGAGTTACCAGTACAGTAACCATACCAGGAAGTACTTAATTTATTAAGCTACTGCTTTTCTTAATCTCAGTGGAGATATTTACTGATAAACAGCTACCTACGCAGCATGTTCATGTCGTTCCTAAATGAGCTTTTATCTCTCTCCCCTCACCACGAATCAGATTCGTCTGAGGAGTTCCCAGTACATTATCCTTTCCCCTGTGTAATTACCTTAACAAGCTCCAGCTGTTTTTATTCTCAGAAGGTTTACTCCCTGATATACAACTGCCTACCCCCTTCGTAAGTGCAGGTCCTAAATGAGCTTTTTTCTCTGTTCCCTCACCACAATCCAGATTCTTTTGTGGAGTGACCAGTACAGTAACCATACCAGGAAGTACTTAATTTATTAAGCTACTGCTTTTCTTAATCTCAGTGGAGATATTTACTGATAAACAGCTACCTACGCAGCATGTTCATGTCGTTCCTAAATGAGCTTTTATCTCTCTCCCCTCACCACGAATCAGATTCTTCTGAGGAATTCCCAGTACATTATCCTTTCCCCTGTGTAATTACCTTAACAAGCTCCAGCTGTTTTTATTCTCAGAAGGTCTACTCCCTGATATACAGCTGCCTGCTCCCATCGTAAGTGCAGGTCCTAAATGAGCATTTTTCACTGTTCCCTCACCAAAATCCAGATTCTTTTGTGGAGTGACCAGTACAGTAACCATACCAGGAAGTACTTAATTTATTAAGCTACTGCTTTCCTCAATCTCAGTGGAGATATTTACTGATAAACAGCTACCTACGCAGCATGTTCATGTGGTTCATAAATGAGCTTTTATCTCTCTCCCCTCACCACAAATCAGATTCTTCTGAGGTGTTCCCAGTACATTATCATTTACCCTGTGTAATTACCTTAACAAGCTCTAGCTGCTTTTATTCTCAGAAGTTTTACTCCCTGATATACAGCTGCCTACCCCCTTCGTAAGTGCAGGTCCTAAATGAGCTTTTTAATCTGTTCCATCACCACAATCCAGATTCTTTTGGGGAGTTACCAGTACAGTAACCATACCAGGAAGTACTTAATTTATTAAGCTACTGCTTTTCTTAATCTCAGTGGAGATATTTACTGATAAACAGCTACCTACGCAGCATGTTCATGTCGTTCCTAAATGAGCTTTTATCTCTCTCCCCTCACCACAAATCAGATTCTTCTGAGGAGTTCCCAGTACATTATCCTTTCCCCTGTGTAATTACCTTAACAAGCTCCAGCTGTTTTTATTCTCAGAAGGTTTACTCCCTGATATACAGCTGCCTACCCCCTTCGTAAGTGCAGGTCCTAAATGAGCTTTTTTCTCTGTTCCCTCACCACAATCCAGATTCTTTTGGGGAGTTACCAGTACAGTAACCATACCAGGAAGTACTTAATTTATTAAGCTACTGCTTTTCTTAATCTCAGTGGAGATATTTACTGATAAACAGCTACCTACGCAGCATGTTCATGTCGTTCCTAAATGAGCATTTTATCTCTCTCCCCTCACCACAAATCAGATTCTTCTGAGGAGTTCCCAGTACATTATCCTTTCCCCTGTGTAATTACCTTAACAAGCTCCAGCTGTTTTTATTCTCAGAAGGTGTACTCCCTGATATACAGCTGCCTACCCCCTTCGTAAGTGCAGGTCCTAAATGAGCTTTTTTCTCTGTTCCCTCACCACAATCCAGATTCTTTTGGGGAGTTACCAGTACAGTAACCATACCAGGAAGTACTTAATTTATTAAGCTACTGCTTTTCTTAATCTCAGTGGAGATATTTACTGATAAACAGCTACCTACGCAGCATGTTCATGTCGTTCCTAAATGAGCTTTTATCTCTCTCCCCTCACCACAAATCAGATTCTTCTGAGGAGTTCCCAGTACATTATCCTTTCCCCTGTGTAATTACCTTAACAAGCTCCAGCTGTTTTTATTCTCAGAAGGTTTACTCCCTGATATACAGCTGCCTACCCCTTCGTAAGTGCAGGTCCTAAATGAGCTTTTTTCTCTGTTCCCTCACCACAATCCAGATTCTTTTGGGGAGTTACCAGTACAGTAACCATACCAGGAAGTACTTAATTTATTAAGCTACTGCTTTTCTTAATCTCAGTGGAGATATTTACTGATAAACAGCTACCTACGCAGCATGTTCATGTCGTTCTTAATGAGCTTTTATCTCTCTCCCCTCACCACAAATCAGATTCTTCTGAGGAGTTCCCAGTACATTATCCTTTCCCCTGTGTAATTACCTTAACAAGCTCCAGCTGTTTTTATTCTCAGAAGGTTTACTCCCTGATATACAGCTGCCTAACCCCTCTTCGTAAGTGCAGGTCCTAAATGAGCTTTTTTCTCTCTTCCCTCACCACAATCCAGATTCTTTTGGGGAGTACCAGTACAGTAACCATACCAGGAAGTACTTAATTTATTAAGCTACTGCTTTTCTTAATCTCAGTGGAGATATTTACTGATAAACAGCTACCTACGCAGCATGTTCATGTCGTTCCTAAATGAGCTTTTATCTCTCTCCCCTCACCACAAATCAGATTCTTCTGAGGAGTTCCCAGTACATTATCCTTTCCCCTGTGTAATTACCTTAACAAGCTCCAGCTGTTTTTATTCTCAGAAGGTTTACTCCCTGATATACAGCTGCCTACCCCCTTCGTAAGTGCAGGTCCTAAATGAGCTTTTTTCTCTGTTCCCTCACCACAATCCAGATTCTTTTGGGGAGTTACCAGTACAGTAACCATACCAGGAAGTACTTAATTTATTAAGCTACTGCTTTTCTTAATCTCAGTGGAGATATTTACTGATAAACAGCTACCTACGCAGCATGTTCATGTCGTTCCTAAATGAGCTTTTATCTCTCTCCCCTCACCACAAATCAGATTCTTCTGAGGAGTTCCCAGTACATTATCCTTTCCCCTGTGTAATTACCTTAACAAGCTCCAGCTGTTTTTATTCTCAGAAGGTTTACTCCCTGATATACAGCTGCCTACCCCTTCGTAAGTGCAGGTCCTAAATGAGCTTTTTTCTCTGTTCCCTCACCACAATCCAGATTCTTTTGGGGAGTTACCAGTACAGTAACCATACCAGGAAGTACTTAATTTATTAAGCTACTGCTTTTCTTAATCTCAGTGGAGATATTTACTGATAAACAGCTACCTACGCAGCATGTTCATGTCGTTCCTAAATGAGCTTTTATCTCTCTCCCCTCACCACAAATCAGATTCTTCTGAGGAGTTCCCAGTACATTATCCTTTCCCCTGTGTAATTACCTTAACAAGCTCCAGCTGTTTTTATTCTCAGAAGGTTTACTCCCTGATATACAGCTGCCTACCCCCTTCGTAAGTGCAGGTCCTAAATGAGCTTTTTTCTCTGTTCCCTCACCACAATCCAGATTCTTTTGGGGAGTTACCAGTACAGTAACCATACCAGGAAGTACTTAATTTATTAAGCTACTGCTTTTCTTAATCTCAGTGGAGATATTTACTGATAAACAGCTACCTACGCAGCATGTTCATGTCGTTCCTAAATGAGCTTTTATCTCTCTCCCCTCACCACAAATCAGATTCTTCTGAGGAGTTCCCAGTACATTATCCTTTCCCCTGTGTAATTACCTTAACAAGCTCCAGCTGTTTTTATTCTCAGAAGGTTTACTCCCTGATATACAGCTGCCTACCCCCTTCGTAAGTGCAGGTACTAAATGAGCTTTTTTCTCTGTTCCCTCACCACAATCCAGATTCTTTTGGGAGTTACCAGTACAGTAACCATACCAGGAAGTACTTAATTTATTAAGCTACTGCTTTTCTTAATCTCAGTGGAGATATTTACTGATAAACAGCTACCTACGCAGCATGTTCATGTCGTTCCTAAATGAGCTTTTATCTCTCTCCCCTCACCACAAATCAGATTCTTCTGAGGTGTTCCCAGTACATTATCATTTACCCTGTGTAATTACCTTAACAAGCTCCATAGCTGCTTTTTATTCTCAGAAGTTTTACTCCCTGATATACAGCTGCCTACCCCCTTCGTAAGTGCAGGTCCTAAATGAGCTTTTTAATCTGTTCCATCACCACAATCCAGATTCTTTTGGGGAGTTACCAGTACAGTAACCATACCAGGAAGTACTTAATTTATTAAGCTACTGCTTTTCTTAATCTCAGTGGAGATATTTATTGATAAACAGCTACCTACGCAGCATGTTCATGTCGTTCCTAAATGAGCTTTTATCTCTCTCCCCTCACCACAAATCAGATTCTTCTGAGGAGTTCCCAGTACATTATCCTTTCCCCTGTGTAATTACCTTAACAAGCTCCAGCTGTTTTTATTCTCAGAAGGTTTACTCCCTGATATACAGCTGCCTACCCCCTTCGTAAGTGCAGGTCCTAAATGAGCTTTTTTCTCTGTTCCCTCACCACAATCCAGATTCTTTTGGGGAGTTACCAGTACAGTAACCATACCAGGAAGTACTTAATTTATTAAGCTACTGCTTTTCTTAATCTCAGTGGAGATATTTACTGATAAACAGCTACCTACGCAGCATGTTCATGTCGTTCCTAAATGAGCTTTTATCTCTCTCCCCTCACCACAAATCAGATTCTTCTGAGGAGTTCCCAGTACATTATCCTTTCCCCTGTGTAATTACCTTAACAAGCTCCAGCTGTTTTTATTCTCAGAAGGTTTACTCCCTGATATACAGCTGCCTACCCCCTTCGTAAGTGCAGGTCCTAAATGAGCTTTTTTCTCTGTTCCCTCACCACAATCCAGATTCTTTTGGGGAGTTACCAGTACAGTAACCATACCAGGAAGTACTTAATTTATTAAGCTACTGCTTTTCTTAATCTCAGTGGAGATATTTACTGATAAACAGCTACCTACGCAGCATGTTCATGTCGTTCCTAAATGAGCTTTTATCTCTCTCCCCTCACCACAAATCAGATTCTTCTGAGGAGTTCCCAGTACATTATCCTTTCCCCTGTGTAATTACCTTAACAAGCTCCAGCTGTTTTTATTCTCAGAAGGTTTACTCCCTGATATACAGCTGCCTACCCCCTTCGTAAGTGCAGGTCCTAAATGAGCTTTTTTCTCTGTTCCCTCACCACAATCCAGATTCTTTTGGGGAGTTACCAGTACAGTAACCATACCAGGAAGTACTTAATTTATTAAGCTACTGCTTTTCTTAATCTCAGTGGAGATATTTACTGATAAACAGCTACCTACGCAGCATGTTCATGTCGTTCCTAAATGAGCTTTTATCTCTCTCCCCTCACCACGAATCAGATTCTTCTGAGGAGTTCCCAGTACATTATCCTTTCCCCTGTGTAATTACCTTAACAAGCTCCAGCTGTTTTTATTCTCAGAAGGTTTACTCCCTGATATACAGCTGCCTACCCCCTTCGTAAGTGCAGGTCCTAAATGAGCTTTTTTCTCTGTTCCCTCACCACAATCCAGATTCTTTTGGGGAGTTACCAGTACAGTAACCATACCAGGAAGTACTTAATTTATTAAGCTACTGCTTTTCTTAATCTCAGTGGAGATATTTACTGATAAACAGCTACCTACGCAGCATGTTCATGTCGTTCCTAAATGAGCTTTTATCTCTCTCCCCTCACCACAAATCAGATTCTTCTGAGGAGTTCCCAGTACATTATCCTTTCCCCTGTGTAATTACCTTAACAAGCTCCAGCTGTTTTTATTCTCAGAAGGTTTACTCCCTGATATACAGCTGCCTACCCCCTTCGTAAGTGCAGGTCCTAAATGAGCTTTTTCTCTGTTCCCTCACCACAATCCAGATTCTTTTGGGGAGTTACCAGTACAGTAACCATACCAGGAAGTACTTAATTTATTAAGCTACTGCTTTTCTTAATCTCAGTGGAGATATTTACTGATAAACAGCTACCTACGCAGCATGTTCATGTCGTTCCTAAATGAGCTTTTATCTCTCTCCCCTCACCACAAATCAGATTCTTCTGAGGAGTTCCCAGTACATTATCCTTTCCCCTGTGTAATTACCTTAACAAGCTCCAGCTGTTTTTATTCTCAGAAGGTTTACTCCCTGATATACAGCTGCCTACCCCTTCGTAAGTGCAGGTCCTAAATGAGCTTTTTTCTCTGTTCCCTCACCACAATCCAGATTCTTTTGGGGAGTTACCAGTACAGTAACCATACCAGGAAGTACTTAATTTATTAAGCTACTGCTTTTCTTAATCTCAGTGGAGATATTTACTGATAAACAGCTACCTACGCAGCATGTTCATGTCGTTCCTAAATGAGCTTTTATCTCTCTCCCCTCACCACAAATCAGATTCTTCTGAGGAGTTCCCAGTACATTATCCTTTCCCCTGTGTAATTACCTTAACAAGCTCCAGCTGTTTTTATTCTCAGAAGGTTTACTCCCTGATATACAGCTGCCTACCCCTTCGTAAGTGCAGGTCCTAAATGAGCTTTTTTCTCTGTTCCCTCACCACAATCCAGATTCTTTTGGGGAGTTACCAGTACAGTAACCATACCAGGAAGTACTTAATTTATTAAGCTACTGCTTTTCTTAATCTCAGTGGAGATATTTACTGATAAACAGCTACCTACGCAGCATGTTCATGTCGTTCCTAAATGAGCTTTTATCTCTCTCCCCTCACCACAAATCAGATTCTTCTGAGGAGTTCCCAGTACATTATCCTTTCCCCTGTGTAATTACCTTAACAAGCTCCAGCTGTTTTTATTCTCAGAAGGTTTACTCCCTGATATACTGCTGCCTACCCCCTTCGTAAGTGCAGGTCCTAAATGAGCTTTTTTCTCTGTTCCCTCACCACAATCCAGATTCTTTTGGGAGTTACCAGTACAGTAACCATACCAGGAAGTACTTAATTTATTAAGCTACTGCTTTTCTTAATCTCAGTGGAGATATTTACTGATAAACAGCTACCTACGCAGCATGTTCATGTCGTTCCTAAATGAGCTTTTATCTCTCTCCCCTCACCACAAATCAGATTCTTCTGAGGAGTTCCCAGTACATTATCCTTTCCCCTGTGTAATTACCTTAACAAGCTCCAGCTGTTTTTATTCTCAGAAGGTTTACTCCCTGATATACAGCTGCCTACCCCCTTCGTAAGTGCAGGTCCTAAATGAGCTTTTTTCTCTGTTCCCTCACCACAATCCAGATTCTTTTGGGGAGTTACCAGTACAGTAACCATACCAGGAAGTACTTAATTTATTAAGCTACTGCTTTTCTTAATCTCAGTGGAGATATTTATGATAAACAGCTACCTACGCAGCATGTTCATGTCGTTCCTAAATGAGCTTTTATCTCTCTCCCCTCACCACAAATCAGATTCTTCTGAGGAGTTCCCAGTACATTATCCTTTCCCCTGTGTAATTACCTTAACAAGCTCCAGCTGTTTTTATTCTCAGAAGGTTTACTCCCTGATATACAGCTGCCTACCCCCTTCGTAAGTGCAGGTCCTAAATGAGCTTTTTTCTCTGTTCCCTCACCACAATCCAGATTCTTTTGGGGAGTTACCAGTACAGTAACCATACCAGGAAGTACTTAATTTATTAAGCTACTGCTTTTCTTAATCTCAGTGGAGATATTTACTGATAAACAGCTACCTACGCAGCATGTTCATGTCGTTCCTAAATGAGCTTTTATCTCTCTCCCCTCACCACAAATCAGATTCTTCTGAGGAGTTCCCAGTACATTATCCTTTCCCCTGTGTAATTACCTTAACAAGCTCCAGCTGTTTTTATTCTCAGAAGGTTTACTCCCTGATATACAGCTGCCTACCCCCTTCGTAAGTGCAGGTCCTAAATGAGCTTTTTTCTCTGTTCCCTCACCACAATCCAGATTCTTTTGGGGAGTTACCAGTACAGTAACCATACCAGGAAGTACTTAATTTATTAAGCTACTGCTTTTCTTAATCTCAGTGGAGATATTTACTGATAAACAGCTACCTACGCAGCATGTTCATGTCGTTGCTAAATGAGCTTTTATCTCTCTCCCCTCACCACAAATCAGATTCTTCTGAGGAGTTCCCAGTACATTATCCTTTCCCCTGTGTAATTACCTTAACAAGCTCCAGCTGTTTTTATTCTCAGAAGGTTTACTCCCTGATATACTGCTGCCTACCCCCTTCGTAAGTGCAGGTCCTAAATGAGCTTTTTTCTCTGTTCCCTCACCACAATCCAGATTCTTTTGGGGAGTTACCAGTACAGTAACCATACCAGGAAGTACTTAATTTATTAAGCTACTGCTTTTCTTAATCTCAGTGGAGATATTTACTGATAAACAGCTACCTACGCAGCATGTTCATGTCGTTCCTAAATGAGCTTTTATCTCTCTCCCCTCACCACAAATCAGATTCTTCTGAGGAGTTCCCAGTACATTATCCTTTCCCCTGTGTAATTACCTTAACAAGCTCCAGCTGTTTTTATTCTCAGAAGGTTTACTCCCTGATATACAGCTGCCTACCCCCTTCGTAAGTGCAGGTCCTAAATGAGCTTTTTTCTCTGTTCCCTCACCACAATCCAGATTCTTTTGGGGAGTTACCAGTACAGTAACCATACCAGGAAGTACTTAATTTATTAAGCTACTGCTTTTCTTAATCTCAGTGGAGATATTTACTGATAAACAGCTACCTACGCAGCATGTTCATGTCGTTCCTAAATGAGCTTTTATCTCTCTCCCCTCACCACAAATCAGATTCTTCTGAGGAGTTCCCAGTACATTATCCTTTCCCCTGTGTAATTACCTTAACAAGCTCCAGCTGTTTTTATTCTCAGAAGGTTTACTCCCTGATATACAGCTGCCTACCCCCTTCGTAAGTGCAGGTCCTAAATGAGCTTTTTTCTCTGTTCCCTCACCACAATCCAGATTCTTTTGGGGAGTTACCAGTACAGTAACCATACCAGGAAGTACTTAATTTATTAAGCTACTGCTTTTCTTAATCTCAGTGGAGATATTTACTGATAAACAGCTACCTACGCAGCATGTTCATGTCGTTCCTAAATGAGCTTTTATCTCTCTCCCCTCACCACAAATCAGATTCTTCTGAGGAGTTCCCAGTACATTATCCTTTCCCCTGTGTAATTACCTTAACAAGCTCCAGCTGTTTTTATTCTCAGAAGGTTTACTCCCTGATATACAGCTGTACCCCCTTCGTAAGTGCAGGTCATAAATGAGCTTTTTTCTCTGTTCCCTCACCACAATCCAGATTCTTTTGGGGAGTTACCAGTACAGTAACCATACCAGGAAGTACTTAATTTATTAAGCTACTGCTTTTCTTAATCTCAGTGGAGATATTTACTGATAAACAGCTACCTACGCAGCATGTTCATGTCGTTCCTAAATGAGCTTTTATCTCTCTCCCCTCACCACAAATCAGATTCTTCTGAGGTTCCCAGTACATTATCCTTTCCCCTGTGTAATTACCTTAACAAGCTCCAGCTGTTTTTATTCTCAGAAGGTTTACTCCCTGATATACAGCTGCCTACCCCCTTCGTAAGTGCAGGTCCTAAATGAGCTTTTTTCTCTGTTCCCTCACCACAATCCAGATTCTTTTGGGGAGTTACCAGTACAGTAACCATACCAGGAAGTACTTAATTTATTAAGCTACTGCTTTTCTTAATCTCAGTGGAGATATTTACTGATAAACAGCTACCTACGCAGCATGTTCATGTCGTTCCTAAATGAGCTTTTATCTCTCTCCCCTCACCACAAATCAGATTCTTCTGAGGAGTTCCCAGTACATTATCCTTTCCCCTGTGTAATTACCTTAACAAGCTCCAGCTGTTTTTATTCTCAGAAGGTTTACTCCCTGATATACAGCTGCCTACCCCCTTCGTAAGTGCAGGTCCTAAATGAGCTTTTTTCTCTGTTCCCTCACCACAATCCAGATTCTTTTGGGGAGTTACCAGTACAGTAACCATACCAGGAAGTACTTAATTTATTAAGCTACTGCTTTTCTTAATCTCAGTGGAGATATTTACTGATAAACAGCTACCTACGCAGCATGTTCATGTCGTTCCTAAATGAGCTTTATCTCTCTCCCCTCACCACAAATCAGATTCTTCTGAGGAGTTCCCAGTACATTATCCTTTCCCCTGTGTAATTACCTTAACAAGCTCCAGCTGTTTTTATTCTCAGAAGGTTTACTCCCTGATATACAGCTGCCTACCCCCTTCGTAAGTGCAGGTCCTAAATGAGCTTTTTCTCTGTTCCCTCACCACAATCCAGATTCTTTTGGGGAGTTACCAGTACAGTAACCATACCAGGAAGTACTTAATTTATTAAGCTACTGCTTTTCTTAATCTCAGTGGAGATATTTACTGATAAACAGCTACCTACGCAGCATGTTCATGTCGTTCCTAAATGAGCTTTTATCTCTCTCCCCTCACCACAAATCAGATTCTTCTGAGGAGTTCCCAGTACATTATCCTTTTCCCCTGTGTAATTACCTTAACAAGCTCCAGCTGTTTTTATTCTCAGAAGGTTTACTCCCTGATATACTGCTGCCTACCCCCTTCGTAAGTGCAGGTCCTAAATGAGCTTTTTTCTCTGTTCCCTCACCACAATCCAGATTCTTTTGGGGAGTTACCAGTACAGTAACCATACCAGGAAGTACTTAATTTATTAAGCTACTGCTTTTCTTAATCTCAGTGGAGATATTTACTGATAAACAGCTACCTACGCAGCATGTTCATGTCGTTCCTAAATGAGCTTTTATCTCTCTCCCCTCACCACAAATCAGATTCTTCTGAGGAGTTCCCAGTACATTATCCTTTCCCCTGTGTAATTACCTTAACAAGCTCCAGCTGTTTTTATTCTCAGAAGTTTACTCCCTGATATACAGCTGCCTACCCCCTTCGTAAGTGCAGGTCCTAAATGAGCTTTTTTCTCTGTTCCCTCACCACAATCCAGATTCTTTTGGGGAGTTACCAGTACAGTAACCATACCAGGAAGTACTTAATTTATTAAGCTACTGCTTTTCTTAATCTCAGTGGAGATATTTACTGATAAACAGCTACCTACGCAGCATGTTCATGTCGTTCCTAAATGAGCTTTTATCTCTCTCCCCTCACCACAAATCAGATTCTTCTGAGGAGTTCCCAGTACATTATCCTTTCCCCTGTGTAATTACCTTAACAAGCTCCAGCTGTTTTTATTCTCAGAAGGTTTACTCCCTGATATACAGCTGCCTACCCCCTTCGTAAGTGCAGGTCCTAAATGAGCTTTTTCTCTGTTCCCTCACCACAATCCAGATTCTTTTGGGGAGTTACCAGTACAGTAACCATACCAGGAAGTACTTAATTTATTAAGCTACTGCTTTTCTTAATCTCAGTGGAGATATTTACTGATAAACAGCTACCTACGCAGCATGTTCATGTCGTTCCTAAATGAGCTTTTATCTCTCTCCCCTCACCACAAATCAGATTCTTCTGAGGAGTTCCCAGTACATTATCCTTTCCCCTGTGTAATTACCTTAACAAGCTCCAGCTGTTTTTATTCTCAGAAGGTTTACTCCCTGATATACAGCTGCCTAACCCCTTCGTAAGTGCAGGTCCTAAATGAGCTTTTTTCTCTGTTCCCTCACCACAATCCAGATTCTTTTGGGGAGTTACCAGTACAGTAACCATACCAGGAAGTACTTAATTTATTAAGCTACTGCTTTTCTTAATCTCAGTGGAGATATTTACTGATAAACAGCTACCTACGCAGCATGTTCATGTCGTTCCTAAATGAGCTTTTATCTCTCTCCCCTCACCACAAATCAGATTCTTCTGAGGAGTTCCCAGTACATTATCCTTTCCCCTGTGTAATTACCTTAACAAGCTCCAGCTGTTTTTATTCTCAGAAGGTTTACTCCCTGATATACAGCTGCCTACCCCCTTCGTAAGTGCAGGTCCTAAATGAGCTTTTTCTCTGTTCCCTCACCACAATCCAGATTCTTTTGGGAGTTACCAGTACAGTAACCATACCAGGAAGTACTTAATTTATTAAGCTACTGCTTTTCTTAATCTCAGTGGAGATATTTACTGATAAACAGCTACCTACGCAGCATGTTCATGTCGTTCCTAAATGAGCTTTTATCTCTCTCCCCTCACCACAAATCAGATTCTTCTGAGGAGTTCCCAGTACTTATCCTTTCCCCTGTGTAATTACCTTAACAAGCTCCAGCTGTTTTTATTCTCAGAAGGTTTACTCCCTGATATACAGCTGCCTACCCCCTTCGTAAGTGCAGGTCCTAAATGAGCTTTTTTCTCTGTTCCCTCACCACAATCCAGATTCTTTTGGGGAGTTACCAGTACAGTAACCATACCAGGAAGTACTTAATTTATTAAGCTACTGCTTTTCTTAATCTCAGTGGAGATATTTACTGATAAACAGCTACCTACGCAGCATGTTCATGTCGTTCCTAAATGAGCTTTTATCTCTCTCCCCTCACCACAAATCAGATTCTTCTGAGGAGTTCCCAGTACATTATCCTTTCCCCTGTGTAATTACCTTAACAAGCTCCAGCTGTTTTTATTCTCAGAAGTTTACTCCCTGATATACAGCTGCCTACCCCCTTCGTAAGTGCAGGTCCTAAATGAGCTTTTTTCTCTGTTCCCTCACCACAATCCAGATTCTTTTGGGGAGTACCAGTACAGTAACCATACCAGGAAGTACTTAATTTATTAAGCTACTGCTTTTCTTAATCTCAGTGGAGATATTTACTGATAAACAGCTACCTACGCAGCATGTTCATGTCGTTCCTAAATGAGCTTTTATCTCTCTCCCCTCACCACAAATCAGATTCTTCTGAGGAGTTCCCAGTACATTATCCTTTCCCCTGTGTAATTACCTTAACAAGCTCCAGCTGTTTTTATTCTCAGAAGGTTTACTCCCTGATATACAGCTGCCTACCCCCTTCGTAAGTGCAGGTCCTAAATGAGCTTTTTCTCTGTTCCCTCACCACAATCCAGATTCTTTTGGGGAGTTACCAGTACAGTAACCATACCAGGAAGTACTTAATTTATTAAGCTACTGCTTTTCTTAATCTCAGTGGAGATATTTACTGATAAACAGCTACCTACGCAGCATGTTCATGTCGTTCCTAAATGAGCTTTTATCTCTCTCCCCTCACCACAAATCAGATTCTTCTGAGGAGTTCCCAGTACTTTATAATTTCCCCTGTGTAATTACCTTAACAAGCTCCAGCTGTTTTTATTCTCAGAAGGTTTACTCCCTGATATACAGCTGCCTACCCCCTTCGTAAGTGCAGGTCCTAAATGAGCTTTTTTCTCTGTTCCCTCACCACAATCCAGATTCTTTTGGGGAGTTACCAGTACAGTAACCATACCAGGAAGTACTTAATTTATTAAGCTACTGCTTTTCTTAATCTCAGTGGAGATATTTACTGATAAACAGCTACCTACGCAGCATGTTCATGTCGTTCCTAAATGAGCTTTTATCTCTCTCCCCTCACCACAAAATCAGATTCTTCTGAGGAGTTCCCAGTACATTATCCTTTCCCCTGTGTAATTACCTTAACAAGCTCCAGCTGTTTTTATTCTCAGAAGGTTTACTCCCTGATATACAGCTGCCTACCCCCTTCATAAGTGCAGGTCCTAAATGAGCTTTTTCTCTGTTCCCTCACCACAATCCAGATTCTTTTGGGGAGTTACCAGTACAGTAACCATACCAGGAAGTACTTAATTTATTAAGCTACTGCTTTTCTTAATCTCAGTGGAGATATTTACTGATAAACAGCTACCTACGCAGCATGTTCATGTCGTTCCTAAATGAGCTTTTATCTCTCTCCCCTCACCACAAATCAGATTCTTCTGAGGAGTTCCCAGTACATTATCCTTTCCCCTGTGTAATTACCTTAACAAGCTCCAGCTGTTTTTATTCTCAGAAGGTTTACTCCCTGATATACAGCTGCCTACCCCCTTCGTAAGTGCAGGTCCTAAATGAGCTTTTTTCTCTGTTCCCTCACCACAATCCAGATTCTTTTGGGGAGTTACCAGTACAGTAACCATACCAGGAAGTACTTAATTTATTAAGCTACTGCTTTTCTTAATCTCAGTGGAGATATTTACTGATAAACAGCTACCTACGCAGCATGTTCATGTCGTTCCTAAATGAGCTTTCTCTCTCCCCTCACCACAAATCAGATTCTTCTGAGGAGTTCCCAGTACATTATCCTTTCCCCTGTGTAATTACCTTAACAAGCTCCAGCTGTTTTTATTCTCAGAAGGTTTACTCCCTGATATACAGCTGCCTACCCCCTTCGTAAGTGCAGGTCCTAAATGAGCTTTTTTCTCTGTTCCCTCACCACAATCCAGATTCTTTTGGGGAGTTACCAGTACAGTAACCATACCAGGAAGTACTTAATTTATTAAGCTACTGCTTTTCTTAATCTCAGTGGAGATATTTACTGATAAACAGCTACCTACGCAGCATGTTCATGTCGTTCCTAAATGAGCTTTTATCTCTCTCCCCTCACCACAAATCAGATTCTTCTGAGGAGTTCCCAGTACTTTATAATTTCCCCTGTGTAATTACCTTAACAAGCTCCAGCTGTTTTTATTCTCAGAAGGTTTACTCCCTGATATACAGCTGCCTACCCCCTTCGTAAGTGCAGGTCCTAAATGAGCTTTTTTCTCTGTTCCCTCACCACAATCCAGATTCTTTTGGGGAGTTACCAGTACAGTAACCATACCAGGAAGTACTTAATTTATTAAGCTACTGCTTTTCTTAATCTCAGTGGAGATATTTACTGATAAACAGCTACCTACGCAGCATGTTCATGTCGTTCCTAAATGAGCTTTTATCTCTCTCCCCTCACCACAAATCAGATTCTTCTGAGGAGTTCCCAGTACATTATCCTTTCCCCTGTGTAATTACCTTAACAAGCTCCAGCTGTTTTTATTCTCAGAAGGTTTACTCCCTGATATACAGCTGCCTACCCCCTTCGTAAGTGCAGGTCCTAAATGAGCTTTTTTCTCTGTTCCCTCACCACAATCCAGATTCTTTTGGGGAGTTACCAGTACAGTAACCATACCAGGAAGTACTTAATTTATTAAGCTACTGCTTTTCTTAATCTCAGTGGAGATATTTACTGATAAACAGCTACCTACGCAGCATGTTCATGTCGTTCCTAAATGAGCTTTTATCTCTCTCCCCTCACCACAAATCAGATTCTTCTGAGGAGTTCCCAGTACATTATCCTTTCCCCTGTGTAATTACCTTAACAAGCTCCAGCTGTTTTTATTCTCAGAAGGTTTACTCCCTGATATACAGCTGCCTACCCCTTCGTAAGTGCAGGTCCTAAATGAGCTTTTTTCTCTGTTCCCTCACCACAATCCAGATTCTTTTGGGGAGTTACCAGTACAGTAACCATACCAGGAAGTACTTAATTTATTAAGCTACTGCTTTTCTTAATCTCAGTGGAGATATTTACTGATAAACAGCTACCTACGCAGCATGTTCATGTCGTTCCTAAATGAGCTTTTATCTCTCTCCCCTCACCACAAATCAGATTCTTCTGAGGAGTTCCCAGTACATTATCCTTTCCCCTGTGTAATTACCTTAACAAGCTCCAGCTGTTTTTATTCTCAGAAGGTTTACTCCCTGATATACAGCTGCCTACCCCCTTCGTAAGTGCAGGTTCCTAAATGAGCTTTTTTCTCTGTTCCCTCACCACAATCCAGATTCTTTTGGGGAGTTACCAGTACAGTAACCATACCAGGAAGTACTTAATTTATTAAGCTACTGCTTTTCTTAATCTCAGTGGAGATATTTACTGATAAACAGCTACCTACGCAGCATGTTCATGTCGTTCCTAAATGAGCTTTTATCTCTCTCCCCTCACCACAAATCAGATTCTTCTGAGGAGTTCCCAGTACATTATCCTTTCCCCTGTGTAATTACCTTAACAAGCTCCAGCTGTTTTTATTCTCAGAAGGTTTACTCCCTGATATACAGCTGCCTACCCCCTTCGTAAGTGCAGGTCCTAAATGAGCTTTTTTCTCTGTTCCCTCACCACAATCCAGATTCTTTTGGGGAGTTACCAGTACAGTAACCATACCAGGAAGTACTTAATTTATTAAGCTACTGCTTTTCTTAATCTCAGTGGAGATATTTACTGATAAACAGCTACCTACGCAGCATGTTCATGTCGTTCCTAAATGAGCTTTTATCTCTCTCCCCTCACCACAAATCAGATTCTTCTGAGGAGTTCCCAGTACATTATCCTTTCCCCTGTGTAATTACCTTAACAAGCTCCAGCTGTTTTTATTCTCAGAAGGTTTACTCCCTGATATACAGCTGCCTACCCCCTTCGTAAGTGCAGGTCCTAAATGAGCTTTTTTCTCTGTTCCCTCACCACAATCCAGATTCTTTTGGGGAGTTACCAGTACAGTAACCATACCAGGAAGTACTTAATTTATTAAGCTACTGCTTTTCTTAATCTCAGTGGAGATATTTACTGATAAACAGCTACCTACGCAGCATGTTCATGTCGTTCCTAAATGAGCTTTTATCTCTCTCCCCTCACCAAAATCAGATTCTTCTGAGGAGTTCCCAGTACATTATCCTTTCCCCTGTGTAATTACCTTAACAAGCTCCAGCTGTTTTTATTCTCAGAAGGTTTACTCCCTGATATACAGCTGCCTACCCCCTTCGTAAGTGCAGGTCCTAAATGAGCTTTTTTCTCTGTTCCCTCACCACAATCCAGATTCTTTTGGGGAGTTACCAGTACAGTAACCATACCA
>NW_025956302.1:0-27127 GCF_023159225.1 Perognathus longimembris pacificus | reverse complement strand
CAGTAACCATACCAGGAAGTACTTAATTTATTAAGCTACTGCTTTTCTTAATCTCAGTGGAGATATTTACTGATAAACAGCTACCTACGCAGCATGTTCATGTCGTTGCTAAATGAGCTTTTATCTCTCTCCCCTCACCACAAATCAGATTCTTCTGAGGAGTTCCCAGTACATTATCCTTTCCCCTGTGTAATTACCTTAACAAGCTCCAGCTGTTTTTATTCTCAGAAGGTTTACTCCCTGATATACAGCTGCCTACCCCCTTCGTAAGTGCAGGTCCTAAATGAGCTTTTTTCTCTGTTCCCTCACCACAATCCAGATTCTTTTGGGGAGTTACCAGTACAGTAACCATACCAGGAAGTACTTAATTTATTAAGCTACTGCTTTTCTTAATCTCAGTGGAGATATTTACTGATAAACAGCTACCTACGCAGCATGTTCATGTCGTTCATAAATGAGCTTTTATCTCTCACCCCTCACCACAAATCAGATTCTTCTGAGGAGTTCCCAGTACATTATCCTTTCCCCTGTGTAATTACCTTAACAAGCTCCAGCTGTTTTTATTCTCAGAAGGTTTACTCCCTGATATACAGCTGCCTACCCCCTTCGTAAGTGCAGGTCCTAAATGAGCTTTTTTCTCTGTTCCCTCACCACAATCCAGATTCTTTTGGGGAGTTACCAGTAGAGTAACCATACCAGGAAGTACTTAATTTATTAAGCTACTGCTTTTCTTAATCTCAGTGGAGATATTTACTGATAAACAGATACCTACGCAGCATGTTCATGTCGTTCCTAAATGAGCTTTTATCTCTCTCCCCTCACCACAAATCAGATTCATCTGAGGAGTTCCCAGTACATTATCCTTTCCCCTGTGTAATTACTTTAACAAGCTCCACCTGTTTTTATTTTCAGAAGGTTTACTCCCTGATATACAGCTGCCTACCCCCTTCGTAAGTGCAGGTCCTAAATGAGCTTTTTTCTCTGTTCCCTCACCACAATCCAGATTCTTTTGGGGAGTGACCAGTACAGTAACCATACTAGGAAGTACTTAATTTATTAAGCTACTGCTTTTCTTAATCTCAGTGGAGATATTTACTGATAAACAGCTACCTACGCAGCATGTTCATGTCGTTCCTAAATGAGCTTTTATCTCTCTCCCCTCACCACAAATCAGATTCTTCTGAGGAGTTCCCAGTACATTATCCTTTCCCCTGTGTAATTACCTTAACAAGCTCCAGCTGTTTTTATTCTCAGAAGCTTTACTCCCTGATATACAGCTGCCTACCCCCTTCGTAAGTGCAGGTCCTAAATGAGCTTTTTTCTCTGTTCCCTCACCACAATCCAGATTCTTTTGGGGAGTTACCAGTACAGTAACCATACCAGGAAGTACTTAATTTATTAAGCTACTGCTTTTCTTAATCTCAGTGGAGATATTTACTGATAAACAGCTACCTACGCAGCATGTTCATGTCGTTCCTAAATGAGCTTTTATCTCTCTCCCCTCACCACAAATCAGATTCTTCTGAGGAGTTCCCAGTACATTATCCTTTCCCCTGTGTAATTACCTTAACAAGCTCCAGCTGTTTTTATTCTCAGAAGGTTTACTCCCTGATATACAGCTGCCTACCCCCTTCGTAAGTGCAGGTCCTAAATGAGCTTTTTTCTCTGTTCCCTCACCACAATCCAGATTCTTTTGGGGAGTTATCAGTACAGTAACCATACCAGGAAGTACTTAATTTATTAAGCTACTGCTTTTCTTAATCTCAGTGGAGATATTTACTGATAAACAGCTACCTACGCAGCATGTTCATGTCGTTCCTAAATGAGCTTTTATCTCTCTCCCCTCACCACAAATCAGATTCTTCTGAGGAGTTCCCAGTACATTATCCTTTCCCCTGTGTAATTACCTTAACAAGCTCCAGCTGTTTTTATTCTCAGAAGGTTTACTCCCTGATATACAGCTGCCTACCCCCTTCGTAAGTGCAGGTCCTAAATGAGCTTTTTTCTCTGTTCCCTCACCACAATCCAGATTCTTTTGGGGAGTTCCCAGTACAGTAACCATACCAGGAAGTACTTAATTTATTAAGCTACTGCTTTTCTTAATCTCAGTGGAGATATTTACTGATAAACAGCTACCTACGGAGCATATTCATGTCGTTCCTAAATGAGCTTTTATCTCTCTCCCATCACCACAAATCAGATTCTTCTGAGGTGTTCCCAGTACATTATCCTTTCCCCTATGTAATTACCTTAACAAGCTCCAGCTGTTTTTATTCTCAGAAGGTTTACTCCCTGATATACAGCTGCCTACCCCCTTCGTAAGTGCAGGTCCTGAATGACCTTTTTTCTCTGTTCCCTCACCACAATCCAGATTCTTTTGGGGAGTTACTAGTACAGTAACCATACCAGGAAGTACTTAATTTATTAAGCTACTGCTTTTCTTAATCTCAGTGGAGATATTTACTGATAAACAGCTACCTACGCAGCATGTTCATGTCGTTCCTAAATGAGCTTTTATCTCTCTCCCCTCACCACAAATCAGATTCTTCTGAGGAGTTCCCAGTACATTATCCTTTCCCTATTGTAATTACCTTCACAAGCTCCAGCTGTTTTTATTCTCAGAAGGTTTACTCCCTGATATACAGCTGCCTACCCCCTTCGTAAGTGCAGGTCCTAAATGAGCTTTTTTCTCTGTTCCCTCACCACAATCCAGATTCTTTTGGGGAGTTACCAGTACAGTAACCATACCAGGAAGTATTTAATTTATTAAGCTACTGCTTTTCTTAATCTCAGTGGAGATATTTACTAATAAACAGCTACCTACGCAGCATGTTCATGTCGTTCCTAAATGAGCTTTTATCTCTCTCCCTCACCACAAATCAGATTCTTCTGAGGAGTTCCCAGTACATTATCCTTTCCCCTGTGTAATTACCTTAACAAGCTCCAGCTGTTTTTATTCTCAGAAGGTTTACTCCCTGATATACAGCTGCCTACCCCCTTCGTAAGTGCAGGTCCTAAATGAGCTTTTTTCTCTGTTCCCTCACCACAATCCAGATTCTTTTGGGGAGTTACCAGTACAGTAACCATACCAGGAAGTACTTAATTTATTAAGCTACTGCTTTTCTTAATCTGAGTGGAGATATTTACTGATAAACAGCTACCTACGCAGCATGTTCATGTCGTTCCTAAATGAGCTTTTATCTCTCTCCCCTCACCACAAATCAGATTCTTCTGAGGAGTTCCCAGTACATTATCCTTTCCCCTGTGTAATTACCTTAACAAGCTCCAGCTGTTTTTATTCTCAGAAGGTTTACTCCCTGATATACAGCTGCCTACCCCCTTCGTAAGTGCAGGTCCTGAATGAGCTTTTTTCTCTGTTCCCTCACCACAATCCAGATTATTTTGGGGAGTTACCAGTACAGTAACCATACCAAGAAGTACTTAATTTATTAAGCTACTGCTTTTCTTAATCTCAGAGGAGATATTTTCTGATAAACAGCTACCTACGCAGTATGTTCATGTCGTTCCTAAATGAGCTTTTATCTCTCTCCCCTCACCACAAATCAGATTCATCTGAGGAGTTCCCAGTACAT
Organism: Perognathus longimembris pacificus; assembly: GCF_023159225.1. Lineage (NCBI taxonomy): Eukaryota > Metazoa > Chordata > Mammalia > Rodentia > Heteromyidae > Perognathus > Perognathus longimembris. Next base: position 23,534 of record NW_025956302.1, on the reverse strand, counting down.
TATCCTTTCCCCTGTGTAATTACCTTAACAAGCTCCAGCTGTTTTTATTCTCAGAAGGTTTACTCGCTGATATACAGCTGCCTAACCCTTCGTAAGTGCAGGTCATAAATGAGCTTTTTTCTCTGTTCCCTCACCATAATCCAGATTCTTTTGGGTAGTTACCAGTACAGTAACCATACCAGGAAGTACTTAATTTATTTAGCTACTGCTTTTCTTAATCTCAGTGGAGATATTTACTGATAAAGAGCTACCTACGCAGCATGTTCATGTCGTTCCTAAATGAGCTTTTATCTCTCTCCACTCACCACAAATCAGATTCTTCTGAGGAGTTCCCAGTACATTATCCTTTCCCCTGTGTAATTACCTTAACAAGCTCCAGCTGTTTTTATTCTCAGAAGGTTTACTCCCTGATATACAGCTGCCTACCCCCTTCGTAAGTGCAGGTTCTAAATGAGCTTTTTTCTCTGTTCGCTCACCACAATCCAGATTCTTTTGGGGAGTTACCAGTACAGTAACCATACCAGGAAGTACTTAATTTATTAAGCTACTGCTTTTCTTAATCTCAGTGGAGATATTTACTGATAAACAGCTACCTACGCAGCATGTTCATGTCGTTCCTAAATGAGCTTTTATCTCTCTCCCCTCACCACAAATCAGATTCTTCTGAGGAGTTCCCCGTACATTATCCTTTCCCCTGTTCAATTACGTTAACAAGCTCCAGCTGTTTTTATTCTCAGAAGGTTTACTCCCTGATATACAGCTGCCTACCCCCTTCGTAAGTGCAGGTCCTGAATGAGCTTTTTTCTCTGTTCCCTCACCACAATCCAGATTCTTTTGGGGAGTTACCAGTACAGAAACCATACCAGGAAGTACTTAATTTATTAAGCTACTGCTTTTCTTAATCTCAGTGAAGATATTTACTGATAAACAGCTACCTACGCAGCATGTTCATGTCGTTCCTAAATGAGCTTTTATCTCTCTCCCCTCACCACAAATCAGATTCTTCTGAGGAGTTCCCAGTACATTATCCTTTCCCCTGTGCAATTACGTTAACAAGCTCCAGCTGTTTTTATTCTCAGAAGGTTTACTCCCTGATATACAGCTGCCTACCCCCTTCGTAAGTGCAGGTCCTGAATGAGCTTTTTTCTCTGTTCCCTCACCACAATCCAGATTCTTTTGGGGAGTTACCAGTATAGTAACCATACCACGAAGTACTTAATTTATTAAGCTACTGCTTTCCTTAATCTCAGTGGAGATATTTACTGATAAACACCTACCTACGCAGCATGTTCATGTCGTTCTTAAATGAGCTTTTATCTCTCTCCCCTCACCACAAATCAGATTCTTCTGAGGAGTTCCCAGTACATTATCCTTTCCCCTGTGTAATTACCTTAACAAGCTCCAGCTGTTTTTATTCTCAGAAGGTTTACTCCCTGATATACAGCTGCCTACGCCCTTCGTAAGTGCAGGTCCTGAATGAGCTTTTTTCTCTGTTCCCTCACCACAATCCAGATTCTTTTGGGGAGTTACCAGTACAGTAACCATACCAGGAAGTACTTAATTTATTAAGCTACTGCTTTTCTTAATCTCAGTGGAGATATTTACTGATAAACAGCTACCTACGCAGCATGTTCATGTCGTTCCTAAATGAGCTTTTATCTGTCTCCCCTCACCACAAATCAGATTCTTCTGAGGAGTTCCCAGTACATTATCCTTTCCCCTGTGTAATTACCTTAACAAGCTCCAGCTGTTTTTATTCTCAGAAGGTTTACTCCCTGATATACAGCTGCCTACCCCCTTCGTAAGTGCAGGTCCTAAATGAGCTTTTTTCTCTGTTCCCTCACCACAATCCAGATTCTTTTGGGGAGTTACCAGTACAGTAACCATACCAGGAAGTAATTAATTTTTTAAGCTACTACTTTTCTTAATCTCAGTGGAGATATTTACTGATAAACAGCTACCTACGCAGCATGTTCATGTCGTTCCTAAATGAGCTTTTATCTCTCTCCCCTCACCAGAAATCAGATTGTTCTGAGGAGATCCCAGTACATTATCCTTTCCCCTGTGTAATTACCTTAACAAGCTCCAGCTGTTTTTATTCTCAGAAGGTTTACTCCCTGATATACAGCTGCCTACCCCCTTCGTAAGTGCAGGTCCTAAATGAGCTTTTTTCTCTGTCCCCTCACCACAATCCAGATTCTTTCGGGGAGTTACCAGTACAGTAACCATACCAGGAAGTTCTTATTTTATTAAGCTACTGCTTTTCTTAATCTCAGTGGAGATATTTACTGATAAACAGCTACCTACGCAGCATGTTCATGTCGTTCCTAAATGAGCTTTTATCTCTCTCCACTCACCACAAATCAGATTCTTCTGAGGAGTTCCCAGTACATTTTCCTTTCCCCTGTGTAATTACCTTAACAAGCTCCAGCTGTTTTTATTCTCAGAAGGTTTACTCACTGATATACAGCTGCCTACCCCCTTCGTAAGTGCAGGTCCTGAATGAGCTTTTTTCTCTGTTCCCTCACCACAATCCAGATTCTTTTGGGGACTTACCAGTACAGTAACCATACCAGGAAGTACATAATTTATTAAGCTACTGCTTTTCTTAATCTCAGTGGAGATATTTACTGATAAACAGCTACCTACGCAGCATGTTCATGTCGTTCCTAAATGAGCTTTTATCTCTCTCCCCTCACCACAAATCAGATTCTTCTGAGGAGTTCCCAGTACATTATCCTTTCCCCTGTGTAATTACCTTAACAAGCTCCAGCTGTTTTTATTCTCAGAAGGTTTACTCCCTGATATACAGCTGCCTACCCCCTTCGTAAGTGAAGGTCCTGAATGAGCTTTTTTCTCTGTTCCCTCACCACAATCCAGATTCTATTGGGGAGGTACCAGTACAGTAACCATACCAGGAAGTACTTAATTTATTAAGCTACTGCTTTTCTTAATCTCAGTGGAGATATTTACTGATAAACAGCTACCTACGCAGCATGTTCATGTCGTTGCTAAATGAGCTTTTATCTCTCTCCCCTCACCACAAATCAGATTCTTCTGAGGAGTTCCCAGTACATTATCCTTTCCCCTGTGTAATTACCTTAACAAGCTCCAGCTGTTTTTATTCTCAGAAGGTTTACTCCCTGATATACAGCTGCCTACCCCCTTCGTAAGTGCAGGTCCTAAATGAGCTTTTTTCTCTGTTCCCTCACCACAATCCAGATTCTTTTGGGGAGTTACCAGTACAGTAACCATACCAGGAAGTACTTAATTTATTAAGCTACTGCTTTTCTTAATCTCAGTGGAGATATTTACTGATAAATAGCTACCTACGCAGCATGTTCATGTCGTTGCTAAATGAGCTTTTATCTCTCTCCCCTCACCACAAATCAGATTCTTCTGAGGAGTTCCCAGTACATTATCCTTTCCCCTGTGTAATTACCTTAACAAGCTCCAGCTGTGTTTATTCTCAGAAGGTTTACTCCCTGATATACAGCTGCCTAACCCCTTCGTAAATGCAGATCTTAAATGAGCTTTTTTCTCTGTTCCCTCACCACAATCCTGATTCTTTTGGGGAGTTACAAGTACAGTAACCATACCAGGAAGTACTTAATTTATTAAGCTACTGCTTTTCTTAATCTCAGTGGAGATATTTACTGATAAACAGCTACCTACGCAGCATGTTCATGTCGTTCCTAAATGAGCTTTTATCTCTCTCCCCTCACCACGAATCAGATTCTTCTGAGGAGTTCCCAGTACATTATCCTTTCCCCTGTGTAATTACCTTAACAAGCTCCAGCAGTTTTTATTCTCAGAAGGTTTACTCCCTGATATACAGCTGCCTACACCCTTCGTAAGTGCAGGTCCTAAATGAGCTTTTTTCTCTGTTCCCTCACCACAATCCAGATTCTTTTTGGAGTTACCAGTACAGTAACCATACCAGGAAGTACTTAATTTATTAAGCTACTGCTTTTCTTAATCTCAGTGGAGATATTTACTGATAAACAGCTACCTACGCAGCATGTTCATGTCGTTCCTAAATGAGCTTTTATCTCTCTCCCCTCACCACAAATCAGATTCTTCTGAGGAGTTCCCAGTACATTATCCTTTCCCCTGTGTAATTACCTTAACAAGCTCCAGCTGTTTTTATTCTCAGAAGGTTTACTCCCTGATATACAGCTGCCTACCCCCTTCGTAAGTGCAGGTCCTAAATGAGCTTTTTTCTCTGTTCCCTCACCACAATCCAGATTCTTTTGGGGAGTTACCAGTACAGTAACCATACCAGGAAGTACTTAATTAATTAAGCTACTGCTTTTCTTAATCTCAGTGGAGATATTTACTGATAAACAGCTACCTACGCAGCATGTTCATGTCGTTCCTAAATGAGCTTTTATCTCTCTCCCCTCACCACAAATCAGATTCTTCTGAGGAGTTCCCAGTACATTATCCTTTCCCCTGTGTAATTACCTTAACAAGCTCCAGCTGTTTTTATTCTCAGAAGGTTTACTCCCTGATATACAGCTGCCTACCCCCTTCGTAAGTGCAGGTCTTAAATGAGCTTTTTTCTCTGTTCCCTCACCACAATCCAGATTCTTTTGGGGAGTTACCAGTACAGTAACCATACCAGGAAGTACTTAATTTATTAAGCTACTGCTTTTCTTAATCTCAGTGGAGATATTTACTGATAAACAGCTACCTACGCAGCATGTTCGTGTCGTTCCTAAATGAGCTTTTATCTCTCTCCCCTCACCACAAATCAGATTCTTCTGAGGAGTTCCCAGTACATTATCCTTTCCCCTGTGTAATTACCTTAACAAGCTCCAGCTGTTTTTATTCTCAGAAGGTTTACTCCCTGATATACAGCTGCCTACCCCCTTCGTAAGTGCAGATCCTAAATGAGCTTTTGTCTCTGTTCCCTCACCACAATCCAGATTCTTTTGGGGAGTTACCAGTACAGTAACCATACCAGGAAGTACTTAATTTATTAAGCTACTGCTTTTCTTAATCTCAGTGGAGATATTTACTGATAAACAGCTACCTACGCAGCATGTTCATGTCGTTGCTAAATGAGCTTTTATCTCTCTCCCCTCACCACAAATCAGATTCTTCTGAGGAGTTCCCAGTACATTATCCTTTCCCCTGTGTAATTACCTTAACAAGCTCCAGCTGTTTTTATTCTCAGAAGGTTTACTCCCTGATATACAGCTGCCTACCCCCTTCGTAAGTGCAGGTCCTAAATGAGCTTTTTTCTCTGTTCCCTCACCACAATCCAGATTCTTTTGGGGAGTTACCAGTACAGTAACCATACCAGGAAGTACTTAATTTATTAAGCTACTGCTTTTCTTAATCTCAGTGGAGATATTTACTGATAAACAGCTACCTACGCAGCATGTTCATGTCGTTCATAAATGAGCTTTTATCTCTCACCCCTCACCACAAATCAGATTCTTCTGAGGAGTTCCCAGTACATTATCCTTTCCCCTGTGTAATTACCTTAACAAGCTCCAGCTGTTTTTATTCTCAGAAGGTTTACTCCCTGATATACAGCTGCCTACCCCCTTCGTAAGTGCAGGTCCTAAATGAGCTTTTTTCTCTGTTCCCTCACCACAATCCAGATTCTTTTGGGGAGTTACCAGTAGAGTAACCATACCAGGAAGTACTTAATTTATTAAGCTACTGCTTTTCTTAATCTCAGTGGAGATATTTACTGATAAACAGATACCTACGCAGCATGTTCATGTCGTTCCTAAATGAGCTTTTATCTCTCTCCCCTCACCACAAATCAGATTCATCTGAGGAGTTCCCAGTACATTATCCTTTCCCCTGTGTAATTACTTTAACAAGCTCCACCTGTTTTTATTTTCAGAAGGTTTACTCCCTGATATACAGCTGCCTACCCCCTTCGTAAGTGCAGGTCCTAAATGAGCTTTTTTCTCTGTTCCCTCACCACAATCCAGATTCTTTTGGGGAGTGACCAGTACAGTAACCATACTAGGAAGTACTTAATTTATTAAGCTACTGCTTTTCTTAATCTCAGTGGAGATATTTACTGATAAACAGCTACCTACGCAGCATGTTCATGTCGTTCCTAAATGAGCTTTTATCTCTCTCCCCTCACCACAAATCAGATTCTTCTGAGGAGTTCCCAGTACATTATCCTTTCCCCTGTGTAATTACCTTAACAAGCTCCAGCTGTTTTTATTCTCAGAAGCTTTACTCCCTGATATACAGCTGCCTACCCCCTTCGTAAGTGCAGGTCCTAAATGAGCTTTTTTCTCTGTTCCCTCACCACAATCCAGATTCTTTTGGGGAGTTACCAGTACAGTAACCATACCAGGAAGTACTTAATTTATTAAGCTACTGCTTTTCTTAATCTCAGTGGAGATATTTACTGATAAACAGCTACCTACGCAGCATGTTCATGTCGTTCCTAAATGAGCTTTTATCTCTCTCCCCTCACCACAAATCAGATTCTTCTGAGGAGTTCCCAGTACATTATCCTTTCCCCTGTGTAATTACCTTAACAAGCTCCAGCTGTTTTTATTCTCAGAAGGTTTACTCCCTGATATACAGCTGCCTACCCCCTTCGTAAGTGCAGGTCCTAAATGAGCTTTTTTCTCTGTTCCCTCACCACAATCCAGATTCTTTTGGGGAGTTATCAGTACAGTAACCATACCAGGAAGTACTTAATTTATTAAGCTACTGCTTTTCTTAATCTCAGTGGAGATATTTACTGATAAACAGCTACCTACGCAGCATGTTCATGTCGTTCCTAAATGAGCTTTTATCTCTCTCCCCTCACCACAAATCAGATTCTTCTGAGGAGTTCCCAGTACATTATCCTTTCCCCTGTGTAATTACCTTAACAAGCTCCAGCTGTTTTTATTCTCAGAAGGTTTACTCCCTGATATACAGCTGCCTACCCCCTTCGTAAGTGCAGGTCCTAAATGAGCTTTTTTCTCTGTTCCCTCACCACAATCCAGATTCTTTTGGGGAGTTCCCAGTACAGTAACCATACCAGGAAGTACTTAATTTATTAAGCTACTGCTTTTCTTAATCTCAGTGGAGATATTTACTGATAAACAGCTACCTACGGAGCATATTCATGTCGTTCCTAAATGAGCTTTTATCTCTCTCCCATCACCACAAATCAGATTCTTCTGAGGTGTTCCCAGTACATTATCCTTTCCCCTATGTAATTACCTTAACAAGCTCCAGCTGTTTTTATTCTCAGAAGGTTTACTCCCTGATATACAGCTGCCTACCCCCTTCGTAAGTGCAGGTCCTGAATGACCTTTTTTCTCTGTTCCCTCACCACAATCCAGATTCTTTTGGGGAGTTACTAGTACAGTAACCATACCAGGAAGTACTTAATTTATTAAGCTACTGCTTTTCTTAATCTCAGTGGAGATATTTACTGATAAACAGCTACCTACGCAGCATGTTCATGTCGTTCCTAAATGAGCTTTTATCTCTCTCCCCTCACCACAAATCAGATTCTTCTGAGGAGTTCCCAGTACATTATCCTTTCCCTATTGTAATTACCTTCACAAGCTCCAGCTGTTTTTATTCTCAGAAGGTTTACTCCCTGATATACAGCTGCCTACCCCCTTCGTAAGTGCAGGTCCTAAATGAGCTTTTTTCTCTGTTCCCTCACCACAATCCAGATTCTTTTGGGGAGTTACCAGTACAGTAACCATACCAGGAAGTATTTAATTTATTAAGCTACTGCTTTTCTTAATCTCAGTGGAGATATTTACTAATAAACAGCTACCTACGCAGCATGTTCATGTCGTTCCTAAATGAGCTTTTATCTCTCTCCCTCACCACAAATCAGATTCTTCTGAGGAGTTCCCAGTACATTATCCTTTCCCCTGTGTAATTACCTTAACAAGCTCCAGCTGTTTTTATTCTCAGAAGGTTTACTCCCTGATATACAGCTGCCTACCCCCTTCGTAAGTGCAGGTCCTAAATGAGCTTTTTTCTCTGTTCCCTCACCACAATCCAGATTCTTTTGGGGAGTTACCAGTACAGTAACCATACCAGGAAGTACTTAATTTATTAAGCTACTGCTTTTCTTAATCTGAGTGGAGATATTTACTGATAAACAGCTACCTACGCAGCATGTTCATGTCGTTCCTAAATGAGCTTTTATCTCTCTCCCCTCACCACAAATCAGATTCTTCTGAGGAGTTCCCAGTACATTATCCTTTCCCCTGTGTAATTACCTTAACAAGCTCCAGCTGTTTTTATTCTCAGAAGGTTTACTCCCTGATATACAGCTGCCTACCCCCTTCGTAAGTGCAGGTCCTGAATGAGCTTTTTTCTCTGTTCCCTCACCACAATCCAGATTATTTTGGGGAGTTACCAGTACAGTAACCATACCAAGAAGTACTTAATTTATTAAGCTACTGCTTTTCTTAATCTCAGAGGAGATATTTTCTGATAAACAGCTACCTACGCAGTATGTTCATGTCGTTCCTAAATGAGCTTTTATCTCTCTCCCCTCACCACAAATCAGATTCATCTGAGGAGTTCCCAGTACATTATCCTTTCCCCTGTGTAATTACCTTAACAAGCTCCAGCTGTTTTTATTCTCAGAAGGTTTACTCGCTGATATACAGCTGCCTAACCCTTCGTAAGTGCAGGTCATAAATGAGCTTTTTTCTCTGTTCCCTCACCATAATCCAGATTCTTTTGGGTAGTTACCAGTACAGTAACCATACCAGGAAGTACTTAATTTATTTAGCTACTGCTTTTCTTAATCTCAGTGGAGATATTTACTGATAAAGAGCTACCTACGCAGCATGTTCATGTCGTTCCTAAATGAGCTTTTATCTCTCTCCACTCACCACAAATCAGATTCTTCTGAGGAGTTCCCAGTACATTATCCTTTCCCCTGTGTAATTACCTTAACAAGCTCCAGCTGTTTTTATTCTCAGAAGGTTTACTCCCTGATATACAGCTGCCTACCCCCTTCGTAAGTGCAGGTTCTAAATGAGCTTTTTTCTCTGTTCGCTCACCACAATCCAGATTCTTTTGGGGAGTTACCAGTACAGTAACCATACCAGGAAGTACTTAATTTATTAAGCTACTGCTTTTCTTAATCTCAGTGGAGATATTTACTGATAAACAGCTACCTACGCAGCATGTTCATGTCGTTCCTAAATGAGCTTTTATCTCTCTCCCCTCACCACAAATCAGATTCTTCTGAGGAGTTCCCCGTACATTATCCTTTCCCCTGTTCAATTACGTTAACAAGCTCCAGCTGTTTTTATTCTCAGAAGGTTTACTCCCTGATATACAGCTGCCTACCCCCTTCGTAAGTGCAGGTCCTGAATGAGCTTTTTTCTCTGTTCCCTCACCACAATCCAGATTCTTTTGGGGAGTTACCAGTACAGAAACCATACCAGGAAGTACTTAATTTATTAAGCTACTGCTTTTCTTAATCTCAGTGAAGATATTTACTGATAAACAGCTACCTACGCAGCATGTTCATGTCGTTCCTAAATGAGCTTTTATCTCTCTCCCCTCACCACAAATCAGATTCTTCTGAGGAGTTCCCAGTACATTATCCTTTCCCCTGTGCAATTACGTTAACAAGCTCCAGCTGTTTTTATTCTCAGAAGGTTTACTCCCTGATATACAGCTGCCTACCCCCTTCGTAAGTGCAGGTCCTGAATGAGCTTTTTTCTCTGTTCCCTCACCACAATCCAGATTCTTTTGGGGAGTTACCAGTATAGTAACCATACCACGAAGTACTTAATTTATTAAGCTACTGCTTTCCTTAATCTCAGTGGAGATATTTACTGATAAACACCTACCTACGCAGCATGTTCATGTCGTTCTTAAATGAGCTTTTATCTCTCTCCCCTCACCACAAATCAGATTCTTCTGAGGAGTTCCCAGTACATTATCCTTTCCCCTGTGTAATTACCTTAACAAGCTCCAGCTGTTTTTATTCTCAGAAGGTTTACTCCCTGATATACAGCTGCCTACGCCCTTCGTAAGTGCAGGTCCTGAATGAGCTTTTTTCTCTGTTCCCTCACCACAATCCAGATTCTTTTGGGGAGTTACCAGTACAGTAACCATACCAGGAAGTACTTAATTTATTAAGCTACTGCTTTTCTTAATCTCAGTGGAGATATTTACTGATAAACAGCTACCTACGCAGCATGTTCATGTCGTTCCTAAATGAGCTTTTATCTGTCTCCCCTCACCACAAATCAGATTCTTCTGAGGAGTTCCCAGTACATTATCCTTTCCCCTGTGTAATTACCTTAACAAGCTCCAGCTGTTTTTATTCTCAGAAGGTTTACTCCCTGATATACAGCTGCCTACCCCCTTCGTAAGTGCAGGTCCTAAATGAGCTTTTTTCTCTGTTCCCTCACCACAATCCAGATTCTTTTGGGGAGTTACCAGTACAGTAACCATACCAGGAAGTAATTAATTTTTTAAGCTACTACTTTTCTTAATCTCAGTGGAGATATTTACTGATAAACAGCTACCTACGCAGCATGTTCATGTCGTTCCTAAATGAGCTTTTATCTCTCTCCCCTCACCAGAAATCAGATTGTTCTGAGGAGATCCCAGTACATTATCCTTTCCCCTGTGTAATTACCTTAACAAGCTCCAGCTGTTTTTATTCTCAGAAGGTTTACTCCCTGATATACAGCTGCCTACCCCCTTCGTAAGTGCAGGTCCTAAATGAGCTTTTTTCTCTGTCCCCTCACCACAATCCAGATTCTTTTGGGGAGTTACCAGTACAGTAACCATACCAGGAAGTTCTTATTTTATTAAGCTACTGCTTTTCTTAATCTCAGTGGAGATATTTACTGATAAACAGCTACCTACGCAGCATGTTCATGTCGTTCCTAAATGAGCTTTTATCTCTCTCCACTCACCACAAATCAGATTCTTCTGAGGAGTTCCCAGTACATTTTCCTTTCCCCTGTGTAATTACCTTAACAAGCTCCAGCTGTTTTTATTCTCAGAAGGTTTACTCACTGATATACAGCTGCCTACCCCCTTCGTAAGTGCAGGTCCTGAATGAGCTTTTTTCTCTGTTCCCTCACCACAATCCAGATTCTTTTGGGGACTTACCAGTACAGTAACCATACCAGGAAGTACATAATTTATTAAGCTACTGCTTTTCTTAATCTCAGTGGAGATATTTACTGATAAACAGCTACCTACGCAGCATGTTCATGTCGTTCCTAAATGAGCTTTTATCTCTCTCCCCTCACCACAAATCAGATTCTTCTGAGGAGTTCCCAGTACATTATCCTTTCCCCTGTGTAATTACCTTAACAAGCTCCAGCTGTTTTTATTCTCAGAAGGTTTACTCCCTGATATACAGCTGCCTACCCCCTTCGTAAGTGCAGGTCCTGAATGAGCTTTTTTCTCTGTTCCCTCACCACAATCCAGATTCTATTGGGGAGGTACCAGTACAGTAACCATACCAGGAAGTACTTAATTTATTAAGCTACTGCTTTTCTTAATCTCAGTGGAGATATTTACTGATAAACAGCTACCTACGCAGCATGTTCATGTCGTTGCTAAATGAGCTTTTATCTCTCTCCCCTCACCACAAATCAGATTCTTCTGAGGAGTTCCCAGTACATTATCCTTTCCCCTGTGTAATTACCTTAACAAGCTCCAGCTGTTTTTATTCTCAGAAGGTTTACTCCCTGATATACAGCTGCCTACCCCCTTCGTAAGTGCAGGTCCTAAATGAGCTTTTTTCTCTGTTCCCTCACCACAATCCAGATTCTTTTGGGGAGTTACCAGTACAGTAACCATACCAGGAAGTACTTAATTTATTAAGCTACTGCTTTTCTTAATCTCAGTGGAGATATTTACTGATAAATAGCTACCTACGCAGCATGTTCATGTCGTTGCTAAATGAGCTTTTATCTCTCTCCCCTCACCACAAATCAGATTCTTCTGAGGAGTTCCCAGTACATTATCCTTTCCCCTGTGTAATTACCTTAACAAGCTCCAGCTGTGTTTATTCTCAGAAGGTTTACTCCCTGATATACAGCTGCCTAACCCCTTCGTAAATGCAGATCTTAAATGAGCTTTTTTCTCTGTTCCCTCACCACAATCCTGATTCTTTTGGGGAGTTACAAGTACAGTAACCATACCAGGAAGTACTTAATTTATTAAGCTACTGCTTTTCTTAATCTCAGTGGAGATATTTACTGATAAACAGCTACCTACGCAGCATGTTCATGTCGTTCCTAAATGAGCTTTTATCTCTCTCCCCTCACCACGAATCAGATTCTTCTGAGGAGTTCCCAGTACATTATCCTTTCCCCTGTGTAATTACCTTAACAAGCTCCAGCTGTTTTTATTCTCAGAAGGTTTACTCCCTGATATACAGCTGCCTACACCCTTCGTAAGTGCAGGTCCTAAATGAGCTTTTTTCTCTGTTCCCTCACCACAATCCAGATTCTTTTTGGAGTTACCAGTACAGTAACCATACCAGGAAGTACTTAATTTATTAAGCTACTGCTTTTCTTAATCTCAGTGGAGATATTTACTGATAAACAGCTACCTACGCAGCATGTTCATGTCGTTCCTAAATGAGCTTTTATCTCTCTCCCCTCACCACAAATCAGATTCTTCTGAGGAGTTCCCAGTACATTATCCTTTCCCCTGTGTAATTACCTTAACAAGCTCCAGCTGTTTTTATTCTCAGAAGGTTTACTCCCTGATATACAGCTGCCTACCCCCTTCGTAAGTGCAGGTCCTAAATGAGCTTTTTTCTCTGTTCCCTCACCACAATCCAGATTCTTTTGGGGAGTTACCAGTACAGTAACCATACCAGGAAGTACTTAATTAATTAAGCTACTGCTTTTCTTAATCTCAGTGGAGATATTTACTGATAAACAGCTACCTACGCAGCATGTTCATGTCGTTCCTAAATGAGCTTTTATCTCTCTCCCCTCACCACAAATCAGATTCTTCTGAGGAGTTCCCAGTACATTATCCTTTCCCCTGTGTAATTACCTTAACAAGCTCCAGCTGTTTTTATTCTCAGAAGGTTTACTCCCTGATATACAGCTGCCTACCCCCTTCGTAAGTGCAGGTCTTAAATGAGCTTTTTTCTCTGTTCCCTCACCACAATCCAGATTCTTTTGGGGAGTTACCAGTACAGTAACCATACCAGGAAGTACTTAATTTATTAAGCTACTGCTTTTCTTAATCTCAGTGGAGATATTTACTGATAAACAGCTACCTACGCAGCATGTTCGTGTCGTTCCTAAATGAGCTTTTATCTCTCTCCCCTCACCACAAATCAGATTCTTCTGAGGAGTTCCCAGTACATTATCCTTTCCCCTGTGTAATTACCTTAACAAGCTCCAGCTGTTTTTATTCTCAGAAGGTTTACTCCCTGATATACAGCTGCCTACCCCCTTCGTAAGTGCAGATCCTAAATGAGCTTTTGTCTCTGTTCCCTCACCACAATCCAGATTCTTTTGGGGAGTTACCAGTACAGTAACCATACCAGGAAGTACTTAATTTATTAAGCTACTGCTTTTCTTAATCTCAGTGGAGATATTTACTGATAAACAGCTACCTACGCAGCATGTTCATGTCGTTGCTAAATGAGCTTTTATCTCTCTCCCCTCACCACAAATCAGATTCTTCTGAGGAGTTCCCAGTACATTATCCTTTCCCCTGTGTAATTACCTTAACAAGCTCCAGCTGTTTTTATTCTCAGAAGGTTTACTCCCTGATATACAGCTGCCTACCCCCTTCGTAAGTGCAGGTCCTAAATGAGCTTTTTTCTCTGTTCCCTCACCACAATCCAGATTCTTTTGGGGAGTTACCAGTACAGTAACCATACCAGGAAGTACTTAATTTATTAAGCTACTGCTTTTCTTAATCTCAGTGGAGATATTTACTGATAAACAGCTACCTACGCAGCATGTTCATGTCGTTCATAAATGAGCTTTTATCTCTCACCCCTCACCACAAATCAGATTCTTCTGAGGAGTTCCCAGTACATTATCCTTTCCCCTGTGTAATTACCTTAACAAGCTCCAGCTGTTTTTATTCTCAGAAGGTTTACTCCCTGATATACAGCTGCCTACCCCCTTCGTAAGTGCAGGTCCTAAATGAGCTTTTTTCTCTGTTCCCTCACCACAATCCAGATTCTTTTGGGGAGTTACCAGTAGAGTAACCATACCAGGAAGTACTTAATTTATTAAGCTACTGCTTTTCTTAATCTCAGTGGAGATATTTACTGATAAACAGATACCTACGCAGCATGTTCATGTCGTTCCTAAATGAGCTTTTATCTCTCTCCCCTCACCACAAATCAGATTCATCTGAGGAGTTCCCAGTACATTATCCTTTCCCCTGTGTAATTACTTTAACAAGCTCCACCTGTTTTTATTTTCAGAAGGTTTACTCCCTGATATACAGCTGCCTACCCCCTTCGTAAGTGCAGGTCCTAAATGAGCTTTTTTCTCTGTTCCCTCACCACAATCCAGATTCTTTTGGGGAGTGACCAGTACAGTAACCATACTAGGAAGTACTTAATTTATTAAGCTACTGCTTTTCTTAATCTCAGTGGAGATATTTACTGATAAACAGCTACCTACGCAGCATGTTCATGTCGTTCCTAAATGAGCTTTTATCTCTCTCCCCTCACCACAAATCAGATTCTTCTGAGGAGTTCCCAGTACATTATCCTTTCCCCTGTGTAATTACCTTAACAAGCTCCAGCTGTTTTTATTCTCAGAAGCTTTACTCCCTGATATACAGCTGCCTACCCCCTTCGTAAGTGCAGGTCCTAAATGAGCTTTTTTCTCTGTTCCCTCACCACAATCCAGATTCTTTTGGGGAGTTACCAGTACAGTAACCATACCAGGAAGTACTTAATTTATTAAGCTACTGCTTTTCTTAATCTCAGTGGAGATATTTACTGATAAACAGCTACCTACGCAGCATGTTCATGTCGTTCCTAAATGAGCTTTTATCTCTCTCCCCTCACCACAAATCAGATTCTTCTGAGGAGTTCCCAGTACATTATCCTTTCCCCTGTGTAATTACCTTAACAAGCTCCAGCTGTTTTTATTCTCAGAAGGTTTACTCCCTGATATACAGCTGCCTACCCCCTTCGTAAGTGCAGGTCCTAAATGAGCTTTTTTCTCTGTTCCCTCACCACAATCCAGATTCTTTTGGGGAGTTATCAGTACAGTAACCATACCAGGAAGTACTTAATTTATTAAGCTACTGCTTTTCTTAATCTCAGTGGAGATATTTACTGATAAACAGCTACCTACGCAGCATGTTCATGTCGTTCCTAAATGAGCTTTTATCTCTCTCCCCTCACCACAAATCAGATTCTTCTGAGGAGTTCCCAGTACATTATCCTTTCCCCTGTGTAATTACCTTAACAAGCTCCAGCTGTTTTTATTCTCAGAAGGTTTACTCCCTGATATACAGCTGCCTACCCCCTTCGTAAGTGCAGGTCCTAAATGAGCTTTTTTCTCTGTTCCCTCACCACAATCCAGATTCTTTTGGGGAGTTCCCAGTACAGTAACCATACCAGGAAGTACTTAATTTATTAAGCTACTGCTTTTCTTAATCTCAGTGGAGATATTTACTGATAAACAGCTACCTACGGAGCATATTCATGTCGTTCCTAAATGAGCTTTTATCTCTCTCCCATCACCACAAATCAGATTCTTCTGAGGTGTTCCCAGTACATTATCCTTTCCCCTATGTAATTACCTTAACAAGCTCCAGCTGTTTTTATTCTCAGAAGGTTTACTCCCTGATATACAGCTGCCTACCCCCTTCGTAAGTGCAGGTCCTGAATGACCTTTTTTCTCTGTTCCCTCACCACAATCCAGATTCTTTTGGGGAGTTACTAGTACAGTAACCATACCAGGAAGTACTTAATTTATTAAGCTACTGCTTTTCTTAATCTCAGTGGAGATATTTACTGATAAACAGCTACCTACGCAGCATGTTCATGTCGTTCCTAAATGAGCTTTTATCTCTCTCCCCTCACCACAAATCAGATTCTTCTGAGGAGTTCCCAGTACATTATCCTTTCCCTATTGTAATTACCTTCACAAGCTCCAGCTGTTTTTATTCTCAGAAGGTTTACTCCCTGATATACAGCTGCCTACCCCCTTCGTAAGTGCAGGTCCTAAATGAGCTTTTTTCTCTGTTCCCTCACCACAATCCAGATTCTTTTGGGGAGTTACCAGTACAGTAACCATACCAGGAAGTATTTAATTTATTAAGCTACTGCTTTTCTTAATCTCAGTGGAGATATTTACTAATAAACAGCTACCTACGCAGCATGTTCATGTCGTTCCTAAATGAGCTTTTATCTCTCTCCCTCACCACAAATCAGATTCTTCTGAGGAGTTCCCAGTACATTATCCTTTCCCCTGTGTAATTACCTTAACAAGCTCCAGCTGTTTTTATTCTCAGAAGGTTTACTCCCTGATATACAGCTGCCTACCCCCTTCGTAAGTGCAGGTCCTAAATGAGCTTTTTTCTCTGTTCCCTCACCACAATCCAGATTCTTTTGGGGAGTTACCAGTACAGTAACCATACCAGGAAGTACTTAATTTATTAAGCTACTGCTTTTCTTAATCTGAGTGGAGATATTTACTGATAAACAGCTACCTACGCAGCATGTTCATGTCGTTCCTAAATGAGCTTTTATCTCTCTCCCCTCACCACAAATCAGATTCTTCTGAGGAGTTCCCAGTACATTATCCTTTCCCCTGTGTAATTACCTTAACAAGCTCCAGCTGTTTTTATTCTCAGAAGGTTTACTCCCTGATATACAGCTGCCTACCCCCTTCGTAAGTGCAGGTCCTAAATGAGCTTTTTTCTCTGTTCCCTCACCACAATCCAGATTCTTTTGGGGAGTTACCAGTACAGTAACCATACCAGGAAGTACTTAATTTATTAAGCTACTGCTTTTCTTAATCTCAGTGGAGATATTTACTGATAAACAGCTACCTACGCAGCATATTCATGTCGTTCCTAAATGAGCTTTTATCTCTCTCCCCTCACCACAAATCAGATTCTTCTGAGGAGTTCCCAGTACATTATCCTTTCCCCTATGTAATTACCTTAACAAGCTCCAGCTGTTTTTATTCTCAGAAGGTTTACTCCCTGATATACAGCTGCCTACCCCCTTCGTAAGTGCAGGTCATAAATGAGCTTTTTTCTCTGTTCCCTCACCACAATCCAGATTCTTTTGGGGAGTTACCAGTACAGTAACCATACCAGGAAGTACTTAATTTATTAAGCTACTGCTTTTCTTAATCTCAGTGGAGATATTTACTGATAAACAGCTACCTACGCAGCATGTTCATGTCGTTCCTAAATGAGCTTTTATCTCTCTCCCCTCACCACAAATCAGATTCTTCTGAGGAGTTCCCAGTACATTATCCTTTCCCCTGTGTAATTACC
This sequence comes from Perognathus longimembris pacificus, assembly GCF_023159225.1. Taxonomy (NCBI): domain Eukaryota; kingdom Metazoa; phylum Chordata; class Mammalia; order Rodentia; family Heteromyidae; genus Perognathus; species Perognathus longimembris. The sequence goes on along the minus strand of NW_025956302.1, from coordinate 6,074 downwards.
TTACAAGCTCCAGCTGTTTTTATTCTCAGAAGGTTTACTCCCTGATATACAGCTGCCTACCCCCTTCGTAAGTGCAGGTCTTAAATGAGCTTTTTTCTCTGTTCCCTCACCACAATCCAGATTCTTTTGGGGAGTTACCAGTACAGTAACCATACCAGGAAGTACTTAATTTATTAAGCTACTGCTTTTCTTAATCTCAGTGGAGATATTTACTGATAAACAGCTACCTACGCAGCATGTTCATGTCGTTCCTAAATGAGCTTTTATCTCTCTCCCCTCACCACAAATCAGATTCTTCTGAGGAGTTCCCAGTACATTATCCTTTCCCCTGTGTAATTACCTTAACAAGCTCCAGCTGTTTTTATTCTCAGAAGGTTTACTCCCTGATATACAGCTGCCTACCCCCTTCGTAAGTGCAGGTCCTGAATGAGCTTTTTTCTCTGTTCCCTCACCACAATCCAGATTCTTTTGGGGAGTTATCAGTACAGTAACCATACCAGGAAGTACTTAATTTATTAAGCTACTGCTTTTCTTAATCTCAGTGGAGATATTTACTGATAAACAGCTACCTACGCAGCATGTTCATGTCGTTCCTAAATGAGCTTTTATCTCTCTCCCCTCACCACAAATCAGATTCTTCTGAGGAGTTCCCAGTACATTATCCTTTCCCTGTGTAATTACCTTAACAAGCTCCAGCTGTTTTTATTCTCAGAAGGTTTACTCCCTGATATACAGCTGCCTACCCCCTTCGTAAGTGCAGGTCCTAAATGAGCTTTTTTCTCTGTTCCCTCACCACAATCCAGATTCTTTTGGGGAGTTACCAGTACAGTAACCATACCAGGAAGTACTTAATTTATTAAGCTACTGCTTTTCTTAATCTCAGTGGAGATATTTACTGATAAACAGCTACCTACGCAGCATGTTCATGTCGTTCCTAAATGAGCTTTTATCTCTCTCCCCTCACCACAAATCAGATTCTTCTGAGGAGTTCCCAGTACATTATCCTTTCCCCTGTGTAATTACCTTAACAAGCTCCAGCTGTTTTTATTCTCAGAAGGTTTACTCCCTGATATACAGCTGCCTACCCCCTTCGTAAGTGCAGGTCCTAAATGAGCTTTTTTCTCTGTTCCCTCACCACAATCCAGATTCTTTTGGGGAGTTCCCAGTACAGTAACCATACCAGGAAGTACTTAATTTATTAAGCTACTGCTTTTCTTAATCTCAGTGGAGATATTTACTGATAAACAGCTACCTACGGAGCATATTCATGTCGTTCCTAAATGAGCTTTTATCTCTCTCCCATCACCACAAATCAGATTCTTCTGAGGTGTTCCCAGTACATTATCCTTTCCCCTATGTAATTACCTTAACAAGCTCCAGCTGTTTTTATTCTCAGAAGGTTTACTCCCTGATATACAGCTGCCTACCCCCTTCGTAAGTGCAGGTCCTGAATGACCTTTTTTCTCTGTTCCCTCACCACAATCCAGATTCTTTTGGGGAGTTACTAGTACAGTAACCATACCAGGAAGTACTTAATTTATTAAGCTACTGCTTTTCTTAATCTCAGTGGAGATATTTACTGATAAACAGCTACCTACGCAGCATGTTCATGTCGTTCCTAAATGAGCTTTTATCTCTCTCCCCTCACCACAAATCAGATTCTTCTGAGGAGTTCCCAGTACATTATCCTTTCCCCTTTGTAATTACCTTCACAAGCTCCAGCTGTTTTTATTCTCAGAAGGTTTACTCCCTGATATACAGCTGCCTACCCCCTTCGTAAGTGCAGGTCCTAAATGAGCTTTTTTCTCTGTTCCCTCACCACAATCCAGATTCTTTTGGGGAGTTACCAGTACAGTAACCATACCAGGAAGTACTTAATTTATTAAGCTACTGCTTTTCTTAATCTCAGTGGAGATATTTACTATAAACAGCTACCTACGCAGCATGTTCATGTCGTTCCTAAATGAGCTTTTATCTCTCTCCCTCACCACAAATCAGATTCTTCTGAGGAGTTCCCAGTACATTATCCTTTCCCCTGTGTAATTACCTTAACAAGCTCCAGCTGTTTTTATTCTCAGAAGGTTTACTCCCTGATATACAGCTGCCTACCCCCTTCGTAAGTGCAGGTCCTAAATGAGCTTTTTTCTCTGTTCCCTCACCACAATCCAAATTCTTTTGGGGAGTTACCAGTACAGTAACCATACCAGGAAGTACTTAATTTATTAAGCTACTGCTTTTCTTAATCTGAGTGGAGATATTTACTGATAAACAGCTACCTACGCAGCATGTTCATGTCGTTCCTAAATGAGCTTTTATCTCTCTCCCCTCACCACAAATCAGATTCTTCTGAGGTGTTCCCAGTACATTATCCTTTCCCCTGTGTAATTACCTTAACAAGCTCCAGCTGTTTTTATTCTCAGAAGGTTTACTCCCTGATATACAGCTGCCTACCCCCTTCGTAAGTGCAGGTCCTGAATGACTTTTTTCTCTGTTCCCTCACCACAATCCAGATTCTTTTGGGGAGTTACCAGTACAGTAACCATACCAGGAAGTACTTAATTTATTAAGCTACTGCTTTTCTTAATCTCAGTGGAGATATTTACTGATAAACAGCTACCTACGCAGCATGTTCATGTCGTTCCTAAATGAGCTTTTATCTCTCTCCCATCACCACAAATCAGGTTCTTCTGAGGTGTTCCCAGTACATTATCCTTTCCCCTATGTAATTACCTTAACAAGCTCCAGCTGTTTTTATTCTCAGAAGGTTTACTCCCTGATATACAGCTGCCTACCCCCTTCGTAAGTGCAGGGCCTAAATGAGCTTTTTTCTCTGTTCCCTCACCACAATCCAGATTCTTTTGGGGAGTTACTAGTACAGTAACCATACCAGGAAGTACTTAATTTATTAAGCTACTGCTTTTCTTAATCTCAGTGGAGATATTTACTGATAAACAGCTACCTACGCAGCATGTTCATGTCGTTCCTAAATGAGCTTTTATCTCTCTCCCCTCACCACAAATCAGATTCTTCTGAGGAGTTCCCAGTACATTATCCTTTCCCCTGTGTAATTACCTTCACAAGCTCCAGCTGTTTTTATTCTCAGAAGGTTTACTCCCTGATATACAGGTGCCTACCCCCTTCGTAAGTGCAGGTCCTGAATGAGCTTTTTTCTCTGTTCCCTCACCACAATCCAGATTCTTTTGGGGAGTTACCAGTACAGTAACCATACCAGGAAGTACTTAATTTATTAAGCTACTGCTATTCTTAATCTCAGTGGAGATATTTACTGATAAACAGCTACCTACGCAGCATGTTCATGTCGTTCCTAAATGAGCTTTTATCTCTCTCCCCTCACCACAAATCAGATTCTTCTGAGGAGTTCCCAGTACATTATCCTTTCCACTGTGTAATTACCTTCACAAGCTCCAGCTGTTTTTATTCTCACAAGGTTTACTTCCTGATATACAGCTGCCTACCCCCTTCGTAAGTGCAGGTCCTAAATGAGCTTTTTTCTCTGTTCCCTCACCACAATCCAGATTCTTCTGGGGAGTTACCAGCACAGTAACCATACCAGGAAGTACTTAATTTATTAAGCTACTGCTTTTCTTAATCTCAGTGGAGATATTTACTGATAAACAGCTACCTACGCAGCATGTTCATGATGTTCCTAAATGAGCTTTTATCTCTCTCCCCTCACCACAAATCAGATTCTTCTGAGGAGTTCCCAGTACATTATCCTTTCCCCTGTGTAATTACCTTCACAAGCTCCAGCTGTTTTTATTCTCAGAAGGTTTACTCCCTGATATACAGGTGCCTACCCCCTTCGTAAGTGCAGGTCCTGAATGAGCTTTTTTCTCTGTTCCCTCACCACAATCCAGATTCTTCTGGGGAGTTACCAGTACAGTACCCATACCAGGAAGTACTTAATTTATTAAGCTACTGCTTTTCTTAATCTCATTGGAGATATTTACTTATAAACAGCTACCTATGCAGCATGTTCATGTCGTTCCTAAATGAGCTTTTATCTCTCTCCCCTCACCACAAATCAGATTCTTCTGAGGAGTTCCCAGTACATTATCCTTTCCCCTGTGTAATTACCTTAACAAGCTCCAGCTGTTTTCATTCTCAGAAGGTTTACTCCCTGATATACAGCTGCCTACACCCTTCGTAAGTGCAGGTCCTAAATGAGCTTTTTTCTCTGTTCCCTCACCACAATCCAGATTCTTTTGGGGAGTTACCGGCACAGTAACCATACCAGGAAGTACTTAATTTATTAAGCTACTGCTTTTCTTAATCTCAGTGGAGATATTTACTGATAAACAGCTACCTACGCAGCATGTTCATGTCGTTCCTAAATGAGCTTTTATCTCTCTCCCCTCACCACAAATCAGATTCTTCTGAGGAGTTCCCAGTACATTATCCTTTCCCCTGTGTAATTCCCTTAACAAGCTCCAGCTGTTTTTATTCTCAGAAGGTTTACTCCCTGATATACAGCTGCCTACCCCCTTCGTAAGTGCAGGTCCTAAATGAGCTTTTTTCTCTGTTCCCTCACCACAATCCAGATTCTTCTGGGGAGTTACCAGTACAGTAACCATACCATGAAGTACTTAATTTATTAAGGTACTGCTTTTCTTAATCTCAGTGGAGATATTTACTGATAAACAGCTACCTACGCAGCATGTTCATGTCGTTCCTAAATGAGCTTTTATCTCTCTCCCCTCACCACAAATCAGATTCTTCTGAGGAGTTTCCAGTACCTTATCCTTTCCCCTGTGTAATTACCTTAACAAGCTCCAGCTGTTTTTATTCTCAGAAGGTTTACTCCCTGATATACAGCTGCCTACCCCCTTCGTAAGTGCAGGTCATAAATGAGCTTTTTTCTCTGTTCCCTCACCACAATACAGATTCTTTCAGGGAGTTACCAGTACAGTAACCATATCAGGAAGTACTTAATTTATTAAGCTACTGCTTTTCTTAATCTCAGTGGAGATATTTACTGATAAACAGCTACCTACGCAGCATGTTCATGTCGTTCCTAAATGAGCTTTTATCTCTCTCCCCTCACCACAAATCAGATTCTTCTGAGGAGTTTCCAGTACCTTATCCTTTCCCCTGTGTAATTACCTTAACAAGCTCCAGCTGTTTTTATTCTCAGAAGGTTTACTCCCTGATATACAGCTGCCTACCCCCTTCGTAAGTGCAGGTCCTAAATGACCTATTTTCTCTGTTCCCTCACCACAATCCAGATTCTTTTGGGGAGTTACTAGTACAGTAACCATACCAGGAAGTACTTAATTTATTAAGCTACTGCTTTTCTTAATCTCAGTGGAGATATTTACTTATAAACAGCTACCTACGCAGCATGTTCATGTCGTTCCTAAATGAGCTTTTATCTCTCTCCCCTCACCACAAATCAGATTCTTCTGAGGAGTTCCCAGTACATTATCCTTTCCCCTGTGTAATTACATTTACAAGCTCCACTGTTTTTATTCTCAGAAGGTTTACTCCCTGATATACAGCTGCCTACCCCCTTCGTAAGTGCAGGTCCTAAATGAGCTTTTTTCTCTGTTCCCTCACCACAATCCAGATTCTTTTGGGGAGTTACCAGTACAGTAACCATACCAGGAAGTACTTAATTTATTAAGCTACTGCTTTTCTTAATCTCAGTGGAGATATTTACTGATAAACAGCTACCTACGCAGCATGTTCATGTCGTTCCTAAATGAGCTTTTATCTCTCTCCCCTCACCACAAATCAGATTCTTCTGAGGAGTTCCCAGTACATTATCCTTTCCCCTGTGTAATTACCTTACAAGCTCCAGCTGTTTTTATTCTCACAAGGTTTACTTCCTGATATACAGCTGCCTACCACCTTCGTAAGTGCAGGTCCTAAATGAGCTTTTTTCTCTGTTCCCTCACCACAATCCAGATTCTTCTGGGGAGTTACCAGTACAGTAACCATACCAGGAAGCACTTAATTTATTAAGCTACTGCTTTTCTTAATCTCAGTGGAGATATTTACTGATAAACAGCTACCTACGCAGCATGTTCATGTCGTTCCTAAATGAGCTTTTA
>NW_025956301.1:0-36289 GCF_023159225.1 Perognathus longimembris pacificus | reverse complement strand
CCCTGCTGTCCTTACCTGTTTCCCATTCCCTGTACCGTGCAGCTTGAGCGACCTGAATTGCAAACAACTCTTGGCGGAATGCAATGAGGGGAGACATGTGAATGCGGCAGGACCACGGGATTATCCCCAGGAAGTACCCCAACCAAAGAAGGCATTCTTTACCCCACTGGTCTACACCCTGATGCAAGGCACTGTGGGCAGCGAGGGGCAGAGGCCTGTGCCCCAGAATGCCCTGGCTCTATTTCCGTCTCCTTGGTACATGGGCTTGGGGGCACGGCGCCCGTCCCGTGGAAGGCATCCTGGCCTTCCTCGCCACCAACTTCCATCAGCGGCTGAGTTCCTGAGGCTTGTCCCCTGCACTCATATTTGCTTCACCACAAACTCCCTGAGATTCTCTCTTCATGCCCTCCTTGCCCCTGCCTTGCTGCTGCTTCCACTCCTAGCATTAGCCTTCCTGCCTCCAGACTCCTATCAACTCACGCGTGCCACCGGGCCTCTGCCTCTTCGCCCCTGCCTCTGCTTCCCATTTTCCTCCTCCTCCATCTGAGCTTCTCAGGCTACACAGCTCCCGACGCATCTCGTCCCTTCCTCTGAGGAATTCAGAACCCCCTCCCTCTTCCTGGCCCTTGTTATCTTCTCCAATTCGCCCTCTGCTCTCAGCCTCTGTACTCCTGGCCTCTCCCAGTCCTCTCGTGCACAACAGTCCGCAATCCTCTAAGCTGTAGACTCCCTGTTCTGTCCCCAAATCCCTCTGCTTCTTTTCTCTGTGCAGGAGGTGTGTATATGAGGGAGGAGGGTTGGGGCCTTCCTTTTCTACCTTGTGGCTCCTTTTCCAGCGACTGACATCCTATTAGTCTGGAAAAAGCAACTGCTCACTTGACCGAGACCACTTGAAGCCCTTCACTGGCCTGCTAGTTAGCAGCCTGGTGTGCTTCTGAGGTTGCAGGACTGCGCATGCGCGGCCCGCCGTGTAGCAAAGCCTCCAGGAGGTGGCTGGATGATTTGGGTTTCTATGCCTTGCCCAGTGTGCTGAGGTGCATTTGCATTTGCATTCCAACAGGATCAGCTTTAGCGGGAGGGGGAGTGACGCCTCTTAGCGGTAGTCAGTTGTTGCTCACAGCCCAACAGGCCCTGCTTATGCCTCCTTGACTGCACATGCGCCCCAGGGGTGCTGGAAGCCTCTGGGCGGTGCCTGGAGGGTTAGGCGCTCTGTGACGTGATCAGGTTCTAGGCGCCACCTGCTGACGTGTGCCAGTGTTCCAAGTGGAGTTGCCATAGCGAAAGGGACGCGAAGGCCCTTAGGGGTTGGCTCTGACTGCTCACCAGTTCTCACAGGCCAACAGGGAAGTACAGGACCTCCGCAGCCACAAATCGCACACCTGGAATCCCCGCTGGGACGGGCTGGGTCCACTTTTCACCTCCGCTCCCGCTCCATCCCACATCCTGGCTGAACCCGTGTTGGACAGCTCCCCCACCTCCTCTGCCCTTGCCAGTCCTGGAAGTGGCCGGTGTCTGAATCCGCCACCTCTCTCCCCATCCACGTCATCTGTTCGATGACAGCAGAATGGAGATTCAAGGTCAGCAGGTGAGGGGTTATTGGGTTCTCCTAACTGCACAGGTGACCGCTCCACTCTTGTTTGCCCTCTTGCCTGGCCTCTCTGGCCCACATCTCTGCCAGATCCTTCCTCCTACCGAGTAGCGGCGGGTCATAATGGCTATAGGCAGGAGCTGGCAATGCGGGGGGCCTTTGGCTCACAGCCATACGTTTAAGGCTCCTTCTGGGTGCTATGCTCAGACACCAGGGAAGGGCATTCTGACGCTTCCCTGCGTTGGCCAAGGCACCCTGGCTCCCAGCAATGCTATTCATAGGCGTCATCATCACTGTCATGCGGATCGCCAACAGCAGTGGCTGCTTAGCATCCCCGGACTCATGTCTGGAGACCTTGGAGAAGCAGACAGCACTAAAGGCAGCCTTGCCAAATGAATGGTTTCCTGGGAATTTCAAGCAAGCAAGTATACGTGCACACACTTTGAATTGCATCTGTTCAACTTCATATCGGACACACTCCTGCCACCGCACATGGACAGAAAATTTCTCACATGCAAGCCCACTCTCCATCTCTGTCTTTCTCTGTCACTCGCCGCAGCCTCCACATGCTCACTCAGAACACACTGTGACGGGACCTCCTGGATCCACATCCAGATGCCTATTTACACATATCCAGACTTATGTTTAGGAAGTACACCCATGTACGGTGTCAGGAACACACACGCACTCGTACAACCAAACACGGACACACTCACGCACTTGCGAGCACACCCAGTTTACCGTGCCTTGGAAGGTGCTAAGGGTTTCAGGGCACTGGGTCCGACTTGATCGAATCAAGCCTGATATTGTTGTGGTGGGCGTGGCTAGGGAGCCCAGCCCTGCATGTTGGCCAGCCCATTGGCACTTGTGTCTTCCCCTGCTGTCCTTACCTGTTTCCCATTCCCTGTACCATGCAGCTTGAGCGACCTGAATTGCAAACAACTCTTGGCGGAATGCAATGAGGGGAGACATGTGAATGCGGCAGGACCACGGGATTATCCCCAGAAGTACCCCAACCAAAGAAGGCATTCTTTACCCCACTGGTCTACACCCTGATGCAAGGCACTGTGGGCAGCGAGGGGCAGAGGCCTGTGCCCCAGAATGCCCTGGCTCTATTTCCGTCTCCTTGGTACATGGGCTTGGGGGCACGGCGCCCGTCCCGTGGAAGGCATCCTGGCCTTCCTCGCCACCAACTTCCATCAGCGGCTGAGTTCCTGAGGCTTGTCCCCTGCACTCATATTTGCTTCACCACAAACTCCCTGAGATTCTCTCTTCATGCCCTCCTTGCCCCTGCCTTGCTGCTGCTTCCACTCCTAGCATTAGCCTTCCTGCCTCCAGACTCCTATCAACTCACGCGTGCCACCGGGCCTCTGCCTCTTCGCCCCTGCCTCTGCTTCCCATTTTCCTCCTCCTCATCTGAGCTTCTCAGGCTACACAGCTCCCGACGCATCTCGTCCCTTCCTCTGAGGAATTCAGAACCCCCTCCCTCTTCCTGGCCCTTGTTATCTTCTCCAATTCGCCCTCTGCTCTCAGCCTCTGTACTCCTGGCCTCTCCCAGTCCTCTCGTGCACAACAGTCCGCAATCCTCTAAGCTGTAGACTCCCTGTTCTGTCCCCAAATCCCTCTGCTTCTTTTCTCTGTGCAGGAGGTGTGTATATGAGGGAGGAGGGTTGGGGCCTTCCTTTTCTACCTTGTGGCTCCTTTTCCAGCGACTGACATCCTATTAGTCTGGAAAAAGCAACTGCTCACTTGACCGAGACCACTTGAAGCCCTTCACTGGCTGCTAGTTAGCAGCCTGGTGTGCTTCTGAGGTTGCAGGACTGCGCATGCGCGGCCCGCCGTGTAGCAAAGCCTCCAGGAGGTGGCTGGATGATTTGGGTTTCTATGCCTTGCCCAGTGTGCTGAGGTGCATTTGCATTTGCATTCCAACAGGATCAGCTTTAGCGGGAGGGGGGAGTGACGCCTCTTAGCGGTAGTCAGTTGTTGCTCACAGCCCAACAGGCCCTGCTTATGCCTCCTTGACTGCACATGCGCCCCAGGGGTGCTGGGAAGCCTCTGGGCGGTGCCTGGAGGGTTAGGCGCTCTGTGACGTGATCAGGTTCTAGGCGCCACCTGCTGACGTGTGCCAGTGTTCCAAGTGGAGTTGCCATAGCGAAAGGGACGCGAAGGCCCTTAGGGGTTGGCTCTGACTGCTCACCAGTTCTCACAGGCCAACAGGGAAGTACAGGACCTCCGCAGCCACAAATCGCACACCTGGAATCCCCGCTGGGACGGGCTGGGTCCACTTTTCACCTCCGCTCCCGCTCCATCCCACATCCTGGCTGAACCCGTGTTGGACAGCTCCCCCACCTCCTCTGCCCTTGCCAGTCCTGGAAGTGGCCGGTGTCTGAATCCGCCACCTCTCTCCCCATCCACGTCATCTGTTCGATGACAGCAGAATGGAGATTCAAGGTCAGCAGGTGAGGGTTATTGGGTTCTCCTAACTGCACAGGTGACCGCTCCACTCTTGTTTGCCCTCTTGCCTGGCCTCTCTGGCCCACATCTCTGCCAGATCCTTCCTCCTACCGAGTAGCGGCGGGTCATAATGGCTATAGGCAGGAGCTGGCAATGCGGGGGGCCTTTGGCTCACAGCCATACGTTTAAGGCTCCTTCTGGGTGCTATGCTCAGACACCAGGGAAGGGCATTCTGACGCTTCCCTGCGTTGGCCAAGGCACCCTGGCTCCCAGCAATGCTATTCATAGGCGTCATCATCACTGTCATGCGGATCGCCAACAGCAGTGGCTGCTTAGCATCCCCGGACTCATGTCTGGAGACCTTGGAGAAGCAGACAGCACTAAAGGCAGCCTTGCCAAATGAATGGTTTCCTGGGAATTTCAAGCAAGCAAGTATACGTGCACACACTTTGAATTGCATCTGTTCAACTTCATATCGGACACACTCCTGCCACCGCACATGGACAGAAAATTTCTCACATGCAAGCCCACTCTCCATCTCTGTCTTTCTCTGTCACTCGCCGCAGCCTCCACATGCTCACTCAGAACACACTGTGACGGGACCTCCTGGATCCACATCCAGATGCCTATTTACACATATCCAGACTTATGTTTAGGAAGTACACCCATGTACGGTGTCAGGAACACACACGCACTCGTACAACCAAACACGGACACACTCACGCACTTGCGAGCACACCCAGTTTACCGTGCCTTGGAAGGTGCTAAGGGTTTTCAGGGCACTGGGTCCGACTTGATCGAATCAAGCCTGATATTGTTGTGGTGGGCGTGGCTAGGGAGCCCAGCCCTGCATGTTGGCCAGCCCATTGGCACTTGTGTCTTCCCCTGCTGTCCTTACCTGTTTCCCATTCCCTGTACCGTGCAGCTTGAGCGACCTGAATTGCAAACAACTCTTGGCGGAATGCAATGAGGGGAGACATGTGAATGCGGCAGGACCACGGGATTATCCCCAGGAAGTACCCCAACCAAAGAAGGCATTCTTTACCCCACTGGTCTACACCCTGATGCAAGGCACTGTGGGCAGCGAGGGGCAGAGGCCTGTGCCCCAGAATGCCCTGGCTCTATTTCCGTCTCCTTGGTACATGGGCTTGGGGGCACGGCGCCCGTCCCGTGGAAGGCATCCTGGCCTTCCTCGCCACCAACTTCCATCAGCGGCTGAGTTCCTGAGGCTTGTCCCCTGCACTCATATTTGCTTCACCACAAACTCCCTGAGATTCTCTCTTCATGCCCTCCTTGCCCCTGCCTTGCTGCTGCTTCCACTCCTAGCATTAGCCTTCCTGCCTCCAGACTCCTATCAACTCACGCGTGCCACCGGGCCTCTGCCTCTTCGCCCCTGCCTCTGCTTCCCATTTTCCTCCTCCTCCATCTGAGCTTCTCAGGCTACACAGCTCCCGACGCATCTCGTCCCTTCCTCTGAGGAATTCAGAACCCCCTCCCTCTTCCTGGCCCTTGTTATCTTCTCCAATTCGCCCTCTGCTCTCAGCCTCTGTACTCCTGGCCTCTCCCAGTCCTCTCGTGCACAACAGTCCGCAATCCTCTAAGCTGTAGACTCCCTGTTCTGTCCCCAAATCCCTCTGCTTCTTTTCTCTGTGCAGGAGGTGTGTATATGAGGGAGGAGGGTTGGGGCCTTCCTTTTCTACCTTGTGGCTCCTTTTCCAGCGACTGACATCCTATTAGTCTGGAAAAAGCAACTGCTCACTTGACCGAGACCACTTGAAGCCCTTCACTGGCCTGCTAGTTAGCAGCCTGGTGTGCTTCTGAGGTTGCAGGACTGCGCATGCGCGGCCCGCCGTGTAGCAAAGCCTCCAGGAGGTGGCTGGATGATTTGGGTTTCTATGCCTTGCCCAGTGTGCTGAGGTGCATTTGCATTTGCATTCCAACAGGATCAGCTTTAGCGGGAGGGGGAGTGACGCCTCTTAGCGGTAGTCAGTTGTTGCTCACAGCCCAACAGGCCCTGCTTATGCCTCCTTGACTGCACATGCGCCCCAGGGGTGCTGGGAAGCCTCTGGGCGGTGCCTGGAGGGTTAGGCGCTCTGTGACGTGATCAGGTTCTAGGCGCCACCTGCTGACGTGTGCCAGTGTTCCAAGTGGAGTTGCCATAGCGAAAGGGACGCGAAGGCCCTTAGGGGTTGGCTCTGACTGCTCACCAGTTCTCACAGGCCAACAGGGAAGTACAGGACCTCCGCAGCCACAAATCGCACACCTGGAATCCCCGCTGGGACGGGCTGGGTCCACTTTTCACCTCCGCTCCCGCTCCATCCCACATCCTGGCTGAACCCGTGTTGGACAGCTCCCCCACCTCCTCTGCCCTTGCCAGTCCTGGAAGTGGCCGGTGTCTGAATCCGCCACCTCTCTCCCCATCCACGTCATCTGTTCGATGACAGCAGAATGGAGATTCAAGGTCAGCAGGTGAGGGGTTATTGGGTTCTCCTAACTGCACAGGTGACCGCTCCACTCTTGTTTGCCCTCTTGCCTGGCCTCTCTGGCCCACATCTCTGCCAGATCCTTCCTCCTACCGAGTAGCGGCGGGTCATAATGGCTATAGGCAGGAGCTGGCAATGCGGGGGGCCTTTGGCTCACAGCCATACGTTTAAGGCTCCTTCTGGGTGCTATGCTCAGACACCAGGGAAGGGCATTCTGACGCTTCCCTGCGTTGGCCAAGGCACCCTGGCTCCCAGCAATGCTATTCATAGGCGTCATCATCACTGTCATGCGGATCGCCAACAGCAGTGGCTGCTTAGCATCCCCGGACTCATGTCTGGAGACCTTGGAGAAGCAGACAGCACTAAAGGCAGCCTTGCCAAATGAATGGTTTCCTGGGAATTTCAAGCAAGCAAGTATACGTGCACACACTTTGAATTGCATCTGTTCAACTTCATATCGGACACACTCCTGCCACCGCACATGGACAGAAAATTTCTCACATGCAAGCCCACTCTCCATCTCTGTCTTTCTCTGTCACTCGCCGCAGCCTCCACATGCTCACTCAGAACACACTGTGACGGGACCTCCTGGATCCACATCCAGATGCCTATTTACACATATCCAGACTTATGTTTAGGAAGTACACCCATGTACGGTGTCAGGAACACACACGCACTCGTACAACCAAACACGGACACACTCACGCACTTGCGAGCACACCCAGTTTACCGTGCCTTGGAAGGTGCTAAGGGTTTTCAGGGCACTGGGTCCGACTTGATCGAATCAAGCCTGATATTGTTGTGGTGGGCGTGGCTAGGGAGCCCAGCCCTGCATGTTGGCCAGCCCATTGGCACTTGTGTCTTCCCCTGCTGTCCTTACCTGTTTCCCATTCCCTGTACCGTGCAGCTTGAGCGACCTGAATTGCAAACAACTCTTGGCGGAATGCAATGAGGGGAGACATGTGAATGCGGCAGGACCACGGGATTATCCCCAGGAAGTACCCCAACCAAAGAAGGCATTCTTTACCCCACTGGTCTACACCCTGATGCAAGGCACTGTGGGCAGCGAGGGGCAGAGGCCTGTGCCCCAGAATGCCCTGGCTCTATTTCCGTCTCCTTGGTACATGGGCTTGGGGGCACGGCGCCCGTCCCGTGGAAGGCATCCTGGCCTTCCTCGCCACCAACTTCCATCAGCGGCTGAGTTCCTGAGGCTTGTCCCCTGCACTCATATTTGCTTCACCACAAACTCCCTGAGATTCTCTCTTCATGCCCTCCTTGCCCCTGCCTTGCTGCTGCTTCCACTCCTAGCATTAGCCTTCCTGCCTCCAGACTCCTATCAACTCACGCGTGCCACCGGGCCTCTGCCTCTTCGCCCCTGCCTCTGCTTCCCATTTTCCTCCTCCTCCATCTGAGCTTCTCAGGCTACACAGCTCCCGACGCATCTCGTCCTTCCTCTGAGGAATTCAGAACCCCCTCCCTCTTCCTGGCCCTTGTTATCTTCTCCAATTCGCCCTCTGCTCTCAGCCTCTGTACTCCTGGCCTCTCCCAGTCCTCTCGTGCACAACAGTCCGCAATCCTCTAAGCTGTAGACTCCCTGTTCTGTCCCCAAATCCCTCTGCTTCTTTTCTCTGTGCAGGAGGTGTGTATATGAGGGAGGAGGGTTGGGGCCTTCCTTTTCTACCTTGTGGCTCCTTTTCCAGCGACTGACATCCTATTAGTCTGGAAAAAGCAACTGCTCACTTGACCGAGACCACTTGAAGCCCTTCACTGGCCTGCTAGTTAGCAGCCTGGTGTGCTTCTGAGGTTGCAGGACTGCGCATGCGCGGCCCGCCGTGTAGCAAAGCCTCCAGGAGGTGGCTGGATGATTTGGGTTTCTATGCCTTGCCCAGTGTGCTGAGGTGCATTTGCATTTGCATTCCAACAGGATCAGCTTTAGCGGGAGGGGGAGTGACGCCTCTTAGCGGTAGTCAGTTGTTGCTCACAGCCCAACAGGCCCTGCTTATGCCTCCTTGACTGCACATGCGCCCCAGGGGTGCTGGGAAGCCTCTGGGCGGTGCCTGGAGGGTTAGGCGCTCTGTGACGTGATCAGGTTCTAGGCGCCACCTGCTGACGTGTGCCAGTGTTCCAAGTGGAGTTGCCATAGCGAAAGGGACGCGAAGGCCCTTAGGGGTTGGCTCTGACTGCTCACCAGTTCTCACAGGCCAACAGGGAAGTACAGGACCTCCGCAGCCACAAATCGCACACCTGGAATCCCCGCTGGGACGGGCTGGGTCCACTTTTCACCTCCGCTCCCGCTCCATCCCACATCCTGGCTGAACCCGTGTTGGACAGCTCCCCCACCTCCTCTGCCCTTGCCAGTCCTGGAAGTGGCCGGTGTCTGAATCCGCCACCTCTCTCCCCATCCACGTCATCTGTTCGATGACAGCAGAATGGAGATTCAAGGTCAGCAGGTGAGGGGTTATTGGGTTCTCCTAACTGCACAGGTGACCGCTCCACTCTTGTTTGCCCTCTTGCCTGGCCTCTCTGGCCCACATCTCTGCCAGATCCTTCCTCCTACCGAGTAGCGGCGGGTCATAATGGCTATAGGCAGGAGCTGGCAATGCGGGGGGCCTTTGGCTCACAGCCATACGTTTAAGGCTCCTTCTGGGTGCTATGCTCAGACACCAGGGAAAGGGCATTCTGACGCTTCCCTGCGTTGGCCAAGGCACCCTGGCTCCCAGCAATGCTATTCATAGGCGTCATCATCACTGTCATGCGGATCGCCAACAGCAGTGGCTGCTTAGCATCCCCGGACTCATGTCTGGAGACCTTGGAGAAGCAGACAGCACTAAAGGCAGCCTTGCCAAATGAATGGTTTCCTGGGAATTTCAAGCAAGCAAGTATACGTGCACACACTTTGAATTGCATCTGTTCAACTTCATATCGGACACACTCCTGCCACCGCACATGGACAGAAAATTTCTCACATGCAAGCCCACTCTCCATCTCTGTCTTTCTCTGTCACTCGCCGCAGCCTCCACATGCTCACTCAGAACACACTGTGACGGGACCTCCTGGATCCACATCCAGATGCCTATTTACACATATCCAGACTTATGTTTAGGAAGTACACCCATGTACGGTGTCAGGAACACACACGCACTCGTACAACCAAACACGGACACACTCACGCACTTGCGAGCACACCCAGTTTACCGTGCCTTGGAAGGTGCTAAGGGTTTTCAGGGCACTGGGTCCGACTTGATCGAATCAAGCCTGATATTGTTGTGGTGGGCGTGGCTAGGGAGCCCAGCCCTGCATGTTGGCCAGCCCATTGGCACTTGTGTCTTCCCCTGCTGTCCTTACCTGTTTCCCATTCCCTGTACCGTGCAGCTTGAGCGACCTGAATTGCAAACAACTCTTGGCGGAATGCAATGAGGGGAGACATGTGAATGCGGCAGGACCACGGGATTATCCCCAGGAAGTACCCCAACCAAAGAAGGCATTCTTTACCCCACTGGTCTACACCCTGATGCAAGGCACTGTGGGCAGCGAGGGGCAGAGGCCTGTGCCCCAGAATGCCCTGGCTCTATTTCCGTCTCCTTGGTACATGGGCTTGGGGGCACGGCGCCCGTCCCGTGGAAGGCATCCTGGCCTTCCTCGCCACCAACTTCCATCAGCGGCTGAGTTCCTGAGGCTTGTCCCCTGCACTCATATTTGCTTCACCACAAACTCCCTGAGATTCTCTCTTCATGCCCTCCTTGCCCCTGCCTTGCTGCTGCTTCCACTCCTAGCATTAGCCTTCCTGCCTCCAGACTCCTATCAACTCACGCGTGCCACCGGGCCTCTGCCTCTTCGCCCCTGCCTCTGCTTCCCATTTTCCTCCTCCTCCATCTGAGCTTCTCAGGCTACACAGCTCCCGACGCATCTCGTCCCTTCCTCTGAGGAATTCAGAACCCCCTCCCTCTTCCTGGCCCTTGTTATCTTCTCCAATTCGCCCTCTGCTCTCAGCCTCTGTACTCCTGGCCTCTCCCAGTCCTCTCGTGCACAACAGTCCGCAATCCTCTAAGCTGTAGACTCCCTGTTCTGTCCCCAAATCCCTCTGCTTCTTTTCTCTGTGCAGGAGGTGTGTATATGAGGGAGGAGGGTTGGGGCCTTCCTTTTCTACCTTGTGGCTCCTTTTCCAGCGACTGACATCCTATTAGTCTGGAAAAAGCAACTGCTCACTTGACCGAGACCACTTGAAGCCCTTCACTGGCCTGCTAGTTAGCAGCCTGGTGTGCTTCTGAGGTTGCAGGACTGCGCATGCGCGGCCCGCCGTGTAGCAAAGCCTCCAGGAGGTGGCTGGATGATTTGGGTTTCTATGCCTTGCCCAGTGTGCTGAGGTGCATTTGCATTTGCATTCCAACAGGATCAGCTTTAGCGGGAGGGGGAGTGACGCCTCTTAGCGGTAGTCAGTTGTTGCTCACAGCCCAACAGGCCCTGCTTATGCCTCCTTGACTGCACATGCGCCCCAGGGGTGCTGGGAAGCCTCTGGGCGGTGCCTGGAGGGTTAGGCGCTCTGTGACGTGATCAGGTTCTAGGCGCCACCTGCTGACGTGTGCCAGTGTTCCAAGTGGAGTTGCCATAGCGAAAGGGACGCGAAGGCCCTTAGGGGTTGGCTCTGACTGCTCACCAGTTCTCACAGGCCAACAGGGAAGTACAGGACCTCCGCAGCCACAAATCGCACACCTGGAATCCCCGCTGGGACGGGCTGGGTCCACTTTTCACCTCCGCTCCCGCTCCATCCCACATCCTGGCTGAACCCGTGTTGGACAGCTCCCCCACCTCCTCTGCCCTTGCCAGTCCTGGAAGTGGCCGGTGTCTGAATCCGCCACCTCTCTCCCCATCCACGTCATCTGTTCGATGACAGCAGAATGGAGATTCAAGGTCAGCAGGTGAGGGGTTATTGGGTTCTCCTAACTGCACAGGTGACCGCTCCACTCTTGTTTGCCCTCTTGCCTGGCCTCTCTGGCCCACATCTCTGCCAGATCCTTCCTCCTACCGAGTAGCGGCGGGTCATAATGGCTATAGGCAGGAGCTGGCAATGCGGGGGGCCTTTGGCTCACAGCCATACGTTTAAGGCTCCTTCTGGGTGCTATGCTCAGACACCAGGGAAAGGGCATTCTGACGCTTCCCTGCGTTGGCCAAGGCACCCTGGCTCCCAGCAATGCTATTCATAGGCGTCATCATCACTGTCATGCGGATCGCCAACAGCAGTGGCTGCTTAGCATCCCCGGACTCATGTCTGGAGACCTTGGAGAAGCAGACAGCACTAAAGGCAGCCTTGCCAAATGAATGGTTTCCTGGGAATTTCAAGCAAGCAAGTATACGTGCACACACTTTGAATTGCATCTGTTCAACTTCATATCGGACACACTCCTGCCACCGCACATGGACAGAAAATTTCTCACATGCAAGCCCACTCTCCATCTCTGTCTTTCTCTGTCACTCGCCGCAGCCTCCACATGCTCACTCAGAACACACTGTGACGGGACCTCCTGGATCCACATCCAGATGCCTATTTACACATATCCAGACTTATGTTTAGGAAGTACACCCATGTACGGTGTCAGGAACACACACGCACTCGTACAACCAAACACGGACACACTCACGCACTTGCGAGCACACCCAGTTTACCGTGCCTTGGAAGGTGCTAAGGGTTTTCAGGGCACTGGGTCCGACTTGATCGAATCAAGCCTGATATTGTTGTGGTGGGCGTGGCTAGGGAGCCCAGCCCTGCATGTTGGCCAGCCCATTGGCACTTGTGTCTTCCCCTGCTGTCCTTACCTGTTTCCCATTCCCTGTACCATGCAGCTTGAGCGACCTGAATTGCAAACAACTCTTGGCGGAATGCAATGAGGGGAGACATGTGAATGCGGCAGGACCACGGGATTATCCCCAGGAAGTACCCCAACCAAAGAAGGCATTCTTTACCCCACTGGTCTACACCCTGATGCAAGGCACTGTGGGCAGCGAGGGGCAGAGGCCTGTGCCCCAGAATGCCCTGGCTCTATTTCCGTCTCCTTGGTACATGGGCTTGGGGGCACGGCGCCCGTCCCGTGGAAGGCATCCTGGCCTTCCTCGCCACCAACTTCCATCAGCGGCTGAGTTCCTGAGGCTTGTCCCCTGCACTCATATTTGCTTCACCACAAACTCCCTGAGATTCTCTCTTCATGCCCTCCTTGCCCCTGCCTTGCTGCTGCTTCCACTCCTAGCATTAGCCTTCCTGCCTCCAGACTCCTATCAACTCACGCGTGCCACCGGGCCTCTGCCTCTTCGCCCCTGCCTCTGCTTCCCATTTTCCTCCTCCTCCATCTGAGCTTCTCAGGCTACACAGCTCCCGACGCATCTCGTCCCTTCCTCTGAGGAATTCAGAACCCCCTCCCTCTTCCTGGCCCTTGTTATCTTCTCCAATTCGCCCTCTGCTCTCAGCCTCTGTACTCCTGGCCTCTCCCAGTCCTCTCGTGCACAACAGTCCGCAATCCTCTAAGCTGTAGACTCCCTGTTCTGTCCCCAAATCCCTCTGCTTCTTTTCTCTGTGCAGGAGGTGTGTATATGAGGGAGGAGGGTTGGGGCCTTCCTTTTCTACCTTGTGGCTCCTTTTCCAGCGACTGACATCCTATTAGTCTGGAAAAAGCAACTGCTCACTTGACCGAGACCACTTGAAGCCCTTCACTGGCTGCTAGTTAGCAGCCTGGTGTGCTTCTGAGGTTGCAGGACTGCGCATGCGCGGCCCGCCGTGTAGCAAAGCCTCCAGGAGGTGGCTGGATGATTTGGGTTTCTATGCCTTGCCCAGTGTGCTGAGGTGCATTTGCATTTGCATTCCAACAGGATCAGCTTTAGCGGGAGGGGGAGTGACGCCTCTTAGCGGTAGTCAGTTGTTGCTCACAGCCCAACAGGCCCTGCTTATGCCTCCTTGACTGCACATGCGCCCCAGGGGTGCTGGGAAGCCTCTGGGCGGTGCCTGGAGGGTTAGGCGCTCTGTGACGTGATCAGGTTCTAGGCGCCACCTGCTGACGTGTGCCAGTGTTCCAAGTGGAGTTGCCATAGCGAAAGGGACGCGAAGGCCCTTAGGGGTTGGCTCTGACTGCTCACCAGTTCTCACAGGCCAACAGGGAAGTACAGGACCTCCGCAGCCACAAATCGCACACCTGGAATCCCCGCTGGGACGGGCTGGGTCCACTTTTCACCTCCGCTCCCGCTCCATCCCACATCCTGGCTGAACCCGTGTTGGACAGCTCCCCCACCTCCTCTGCCCTTGCCAGTCCTGGAAGTGGCCGGTGTCTGAATCCGCCACCTCTCTCCCCATCCACGTCATCTGTTCGATGACAGCAGAATGGAGATTCAAGGTCAGCAGGTGAGGGGTTATTGGGTTCTCCTAACTGCACAGGTGACCGCTCCACTCTTGTTTGCCCTCTTGCCTGGCCTCTCTGGCCCACATCTCTGCCAGATCCTTCCTCCTACCGAGTAGCGGCGGGTCATAATGGCTATAGGCAGGAGCTGGCAATGCGGGGGGCCTTTGGCTCACAGCCATACGTTTAAGGCTCCTTCTGGGTGCTATGCTCAGACACCAGGGAAGGGCATTCTGACGCTTCCCTGCGTTGGCCAAGGCACCCTGGCTCCCAGCAATGCTATTCATAGGCGTCATCATCACTGTCATGCGGATCGCCAACAGCAGTGGCTGCTTAGCATCCCCGGACTCATGTCTGGAGACCTTGGAGAAGCAGACAGCACTAAAGGCAGCCTTGCCAAATGAATGGTTTCCTGGGAATTTCAAGCAAGCAAGTATACGTGCACACACTTTGAATTGCATCTGTTCAACTTCATATCGGACACACTCCTGCCACCGCACATGGACAGAAAATTTCTCACATGCAAGCCCACTCTCCATCTCTGTCTTTCTCTGTCACTCGCCGCAGCCTCCACATGCTCACTCAGAACACACTGTGACGGGACCTCCTGGATCCACATCCAGATGCCTATTTACACATATCCAGACTTATGTTTAGGAAGTACACCCATGTACGGTGTCAGGAACACACACGCACTCGTACAACCAAACACGGACACACTCACGCACTTGCGAGCACACCCAGTTTACCGTGCCTTGGAAGGTGCTAAGGGTTTTCAGGGCACTGGGTCCGACTTGATCGAATCAAGCCTGATATTGTTGTGGTGGGCGTGGCTAGGGAGCCCAGCCCTGCATGTTGGCCAGCCCATTGGCACTTGTGTCTTCCCCTGCTGTCCTTACCTGTTTCCCATTCCCTGTACCATGCAGCTTGAGCGACCTGAATTGCAAACAACTCTTGGCGGAATGCAATGAGGGGAGACATGTGAATGCGGCAGGACCACGGGATTATCCCCAGGAAGTACCCCAACCAAAGAAGGCATTCTTTACCCCACTGGTCTACACCCTGATGCAAGGCACTGTGGGCAGCGAGGGGCAGAGGCCTGTGCCCCAGAATGCCCTGGCTCTATTTCCGTCTCCTTGGTACATGGGCTTGGGGGCACGGCGCCCGTCCCGTGGAAGGCATCCTGGCCTTCCTCGCCACCAACTTCCATCAGCGGCTGAGTTCCTGAGGCTTGTCCCCTGCACTCATATTTGCTTCACCACAAACTCCCTGAGATTCTCTCTTCATGCCCTCCTTGCCCCTGCCTTGCTGCTGCTTCCACTCCTAGCATTAGCCTTCCTGCCTCCAGACTCCTATCAACTCACGCGTGCCACCGGGCCTCTGCCTCTTCGCCCCTGCCTCTGCTTCCCATTTTCCTCCTCCTCCATCTGAGCTTCTCAGGCTACACAGCTCCCGACGCATCTCGTCCCTTCCTCTGAGGAATTCAGAACCCCCTCCCTCTTCCTGGCCCTTGTTATCTTCTCCAATTCGCCCTCTGCTCTCAGCCTCTGTACTCCTGGCCTCTCCCAGTCCTCTCGTGCACAACAGTCCGCAATCCTCTAAGCTGTAGACTCCCTGTTCTGTCCCCAAATCCCTCTGCTTCTTTTCTCTGTGCAGGAGGTGTGTATATGAGGGAGGAGGGTTGGGGCCTTCCTTTTCTACCTTGTGGCTCCTTTTCCAGCGACTGACATCCTATTAGTCTGGAAAAAGCAACTGCTCACTTGACCGAGACCACTTGAAGCCCTTCACTGGCCTGCTAGTTAGCAGCCTGGTGTGCTTCTGAGGTTGCAGGACTGCGCATGCGCGGCCCGCCGTGTAGCAAAGCCTCCAGGAGGTGGCTGGATGATTTGGGTTTCTATGCCTTGCCCAGTGTGCTGAGGTGCATTTGCATTTGCATTCCAACAGGATCAGCTTTAGCGGGAGGGGGAGTGACGCCTCTTAGCGGTAGTCAGTTGTTGCTCACAGCCCAACAGGCCCTGCTTATGCCTCCTTGACTGCACATGCGCCCCAGGGGTGCTGGGAAGCCTCTGGGCGGTGCCTGGAGGGTTAGGCGCTCTGTGACGTGATCAGGTTCTAGGCGCCACCTGCTGACGTGTGCCAGTGTTCCAAGTGGAGTTGCCATAGCGAAAGGGACGCGAAGGCCCTTAGGGGTTGGCTCTGACTGCTCACCAGTTCTCACAGGCCAACAGGGAAGTACAGGACCTCCGCAGCCACAAATCGCACACCTGGAATCCCCGCTGGGACGGGCTGGGTCCACTTTTCACCTCCGCTCCCGCTCCATCCCACATCCTGGCTGAACCCGTGTTGGACAGCTCCCCCACCTCCTCTGCCCTTGCCAGTCCTGGAAGTGGCCGGTGTCTGAATCCGCCACCTCTCTCCCCATCCACGTCATCTGTTCGATGACAGCAGAATGGAGATTCAAGGTCAGCAGGTGAGGGGTTATTGGGTTCTCCTAACTGCACAGGTGACCGCTCCACTCTTGTTTGCCCTCTTGCCTGGCCTCTCTGGCCCACATCTCTGCCAGATCCTTCCTCCTACCGAGTAGCGGCGGGTCATAATGGCTATAGGCAGGAGCTGGCAATGCGGGGGGCCTTTGGCTCACAGCCATACGTTTAAGGCTCCTTCTGGGTGCTATGCTCAGACACCAGGGAAAGGGCATTCTGACGCTTCCCTGCGTTGGCCAAGGCACCCTGGCTCCCAGCAATGCTATTCATAGGCGTCATCATCACTGTCATGCGGATCGCCAACAGCAGTGGCTGCTTAGCATCCCCGGACTCATGTCTGGAGACCTTGGAGAAGCAGACAGCACTAAAGGCAGCCTTGCCAAATGAATGGTTTCCTGGGAATTTCAAGCAAGCAAGTATACGTGCACACACTTTGAATTGCATCTGTTCAACTTCATATCGGACACACTCCTGCCACCGCACATGGACAGAAAATTTCTCACATGCAAGCCCACTCTCCATCTCTGTCTTTCTCTGTCACTCGCCGCAGCCTCCACATGCTCACTCAGAACACACTGTGACGGGACCTCCTGGATCCACATCCAGATGCCTATTTACACATATCCAGACTTATGTTTAGGAAGTACACCCATGTACGGTGTCAGGAACACACACGCACTCGTACAACCAAACACGGACACACTCACGCACTTGCGAGCACACCCAGTTTACCGTGCCTTGGAAGGTGCTAAGGGTTTTCAGGGCACTGGGTCCGACTTGATCGAATCAAGCCTGATATTGTTGTGGTGGGCGTGGCTAGGGAGCCCAGCCCTGCATGTTGGCCAGCCCATTGGCACTTGTGTCTTCCCCTGCTGTCCTTACCTGTTTCCCATTCCCTGTACCGTGCAGCTTGAGCGACCTGAATTGCAAACAACTCTTGGCGGAATGCAATGAGGGGAGACATGTGAATGCGGCAGGACCACGGGATTATCCCCAGGAAGTACCCCAACCAAAGAAGGCATTCTTTACCCCACTGGTCTACACCCTGATGCAAGGCACTGTGGGCAGCGAGGGGCAGAGGCCTGTGCCCCAGAATGCCCTGGCTCTATTTCCGTCTCCTTGGTACATGGGCTTGGGGGCACGGCGCCCGTCCCGTGGAAGGCATCCTGGCCTTCCTCGCCACCAACTTCCATCAGCGGCTGAGTTCCTGAGGCTTGTCCCCTGCACTCATATTTGCTTCACCACAAACTCCCTGAGATTCTCTCTTCATGCCCTCCTTGCCCCTGCCTTGCTGCTGCTTCCACTCCTAGCATTAGCCTTCCTGCCTCCAGACTCCTATCAACTCACGCGTGCCACCGGGCCTCTGCCTCTTCGCCCCTGCCTCTGCTTCCCATTTTCCTCCTCCTCCATCTGAGCTTCTCAGGCTACACAGCTCCCGACGCATCTCGTCCCTTCCTCTGAGGAATTCAGAACCCCCTCCCTCTTCCTGGCCCTTGTTATCTTCTCCAATTCGCCCTCTGCTCTCAGCCTCTGTACTCCTGGCCTCTCCCAGTCCTCTCGTGCACAACAGTCCGCAATCCTCTAAGCTGTAGACTCCCTGTTCTGTCCCCAAATCCCTCTGCTTCTTTTCTCTGTGCAGGAGGTGTGTATATGAGGGAGGAGGGTTGGGGCCTTCCTTTTCTACCTTGTGGCTCCTTTTCCAGCGACTGACATCCTATTAGTCTGGAAAAAGCAACTGCTCACTTGACCGAGACCACTTGAAGCCCTTCACTGGCCTGCTAGTTAGCAGCCTGGTGTGCTTCTGAGGTTGCAGGACTGCGCATGCGCGGCCCGCCGTGTAGCAAAGCCTCCAGGAGGTGGCTGGATGATTTGGGTTTCTATGCCTTGCCCAGTGTGCTGAGGTGCATTTGCATTTGCATTCCAACAGGATCAGCTTTAGCGGGAGGGGGAGTGACGCCTCTTAGCGGTAGTCAGTTGTTGCTCACAGCCCAACAGGCCCTGCTTATGCCTCCTTGACTGCACATGCGCCCCAGGGGTGCTGGGAAGCCTCTGGGCGGTGCCTGGAGGGTTAGGCGCTCTGTGACGTGATCAGGTTCTAGGCGCCACCTGCTGACGTGTGCCAGTGTTCCAAGTGGAGTTGCCATAGCGAAAGGGACGCGAAGGCCCTTAGGGGTTGGCTCTGACTGCTCACCAGTTCTCACAGGCCAACAGGGAAGTACAGGACCTCCGCAGCCACAAATCGCACACCTGGAATCCCCGCTGGGACGGGCTGGGTCCACTTTTCACCTCCGCTCCCGCTCCATCCCACATCCTGGCTGAACCCGTGTTGGACAGCTCCCCCACCTCCTCTGCCCTTGCCAGTCCTGGAAGTGGCCGGTGTCTGAATCCGCCACCTCTCTCCCCATCCACGTCATCTGTTCGATGACAGCAGAATGGAGATTCAAGGTCAGCAGGTGAGGGGTTATTGGGTTCTCCTAACTGCACAGGTGACCGCTCCACTCTTGTTTGCCCTCTTGCCTGGCCTCTCTGGCCCACATCTCTGCCAGATCCTTCCTCCTACCGAGTAGCGGCGGGTCATAATGGCTATAGGCAGGAGCTGGCAATGCGGGGGGCCTTTGGCTCACAGCCATACGTTTAAGGCTCCTTCTGGGTGCTATGCTCAGACACCAGGGAAAGGGCATTCTGACGCTTCCCTGCGTTGGCCAAGGCACCCTGGCTCCCAGCAATGCTATTCATAGGCGTCATCATCACTGTCATGCGGATCGCCAACAGCAGTGGCTGCTTAGCATCCCCGGACTCATGTCTGGAGACCTTGGAGAAGCAGACAGCACTAAAGGCAGCCTTGCCAAATGAATGGTTTCCTGGGAATTTCAAGCAAGCAAGTATACGTGCACACACTTTGAATTGCATCTGTTCAACTTCATATCGGACACACTCCTGCCACCGCACATGGACAGAAAATTTCTCACATGCAAGCCCACTCTCCATCTCTGTCTTTCTCTGTCACTCGCCGCAGCCTCCACATGCTCACTCAGAACACACTGTGACGGGACCTCCTGGATCCACATCCAGATGCCTATTTACACATATCCAGACTTATGTTTAGGAAGTACACCCATGTACGGTGTCAGGAACACACACGCACTCGTACAACCAAACACGGACACACTCACGCACTTGCGAGCACACCCAGTTTACCGTGCCTTGGAAGGTGCTAAGGGTTTTCAGGGCACTGGGTCCGACTTGATCGAATCAAGCCTGATATTGTTGTGGTGGGCGTGGCTAGGGAGCCCAGCCCTGCATGTTGGCCAGCCCATTGGCACTTGTGTCTTCCCCTGCTGTCCTTACCTGTTTCCCATTCCCTGTACCGTGCAGCTTGAGCGACCTGAATTGCAAACAACTCTTGGCGGAATGCAATGAGGGGAGACATGTGAATGCGGCAGGACCACGGGATTATCCCCAGGAAGTACCCCAACCAAAGAAGGCATTCTTTACCCCACTGGTCTACACCCTGATGCAAGGCACTGTGGGCAGCGAGGGGCAGAGGCCTGTGCCCCAGAATGCCCTGGCTCTATTTCCGTCTCCTTGGTACATGGGCTTGGGGGCACGGCGCCCGTCCCGTGGAAGGCATCCTGGCCTTCCTCGCCACCAACTTCCATCAGCGGCTGAGTTCCTGAGGCTTGTCCCCTGCACTCATATTTGCTTCACCACAAACTCCCTGAGATTCTCTCTTCATGCCCTCCTTGCCCCTGCCTTGCTGCTGCTTCCACTCCTAGCATTAGCCTTCCTGCCTCCAGACTCCTATCAACTCACGCGTGCCACCGGGCCTCTGCCTCTTCGCCCCTGCCTCTGCTTCCCATTTTCCTCCTCCTCCATCTGAGCTTCTCAGGCTACACAGCTCCCGACGCATCTCGTCCCTTCCTCTGAGGAATTCAGAACCCCCTCCCTCTTCCTGGCCCTTGTTATCTTCTCCAATTCGCCCTCTGCTCTCAGCCTCTGTACTCCTGGCCTCTCCCAGTCCTCTCGTGCACAACAGTCCGCAATCCTCTAAGCTGTAGACTCCCTGTTCTGTCCCCAAATCCCTCTGCTTCTTTTCTCTGTGCAGGAGGTGTGTATATGAGGGAGGAGGGTTGGGGCCTTCCTTTTCTACCTTGTGGCTCCTTTTCCAGCGACTGACATCCTATTAGTCTGGAAAAAGCAACTGCTCACTTGACCGAGACCACTTGAAGCCCTTCACTGGCCTGCTAGTTAGCAGCCTGGTGTGCTTCTGAGGTTGCAGGACTGCGCATGCGCGGCCCGCCGTGTAGCAAAGCCTCCAGGAGGTGGCTGGATGATTTGGGTTTCTATGCCTTGCCCAGTGTGCTGAGGTGCATTTGCATTTGCATTCCAACAGGATCAGCTTTAGCGGGAGGGGGAGTGACGCCTCTTAGCGGTAGTCAGTTGTTGCTCACAGCCCAACAGGCCCTGCTTATGCCTCCTTGACTGCACATGCGCCCCAGGGGTGCTGGGAAGCCTCTGGGCGGTGCCTGGAGGGTTAGGCGCTCTGTGACGTGATCAGGTTCTAGGCGCCACCTGCTGACGTGTGCCAGTGTTCCAAGTGGAGTTGCCATAGCGAAAGGGACGCGAAGGCCCTTAGGGGTTGGCTCTGACTGCTCACCAGTTCTCACAGGCCAACAGGGAAGTACAGGACCTCCGCAGCCACAAATCGCACACCTGGAATCCCCGCTGGGACGGGCTGGGTCCACTGTGCACCTCCGCTCCCGCTCCATCCCACATCCTGGCTGAACCCGTGTTGGACAGCTCCCCCACCTCCTCTGCCCTTGCCAGTCCTGGAAGTGGCCGGTGTCTGAATCCGCCACCTCTCTCCCCATCCACGTCATCTGTTCGATGACAGCAGAATGGAGATTCAAGGTCAGCAGGTGAGGGGTTATTGGGTTCTCCTAACTGCACAGGTGACCGCTCCACTCTTGTTTGCCCTCTTGCCTGGCCTCTCTGGCCCACATCTCTGCCAGATCCTTCCTCCTACCGAGTAGCGGCGGGTCATAATGGCTATAGGCAGGAGCTGGCAATGCGGGGGGCCTTTGGCTCACAGCCATACGTTTAAGGCTCCTTCTGGGTGCTATGCTCAGACACCAGGGAAAGGGCATTCTGACGCTTCCCTGCGTTGGCCAAGGCACCCTGGCTCCCAGCAATGCTATTCATAGGCGTCATCATCACTGTCATGCGGATCGCCAACAGCAGTGGCTGCTTAGCATCCCCGGACTCATGTCTGGAGACCTTGGAGAAGCAGACAGCACTAAAGGCAGCCTTGCCAAATGAATGGTTTCCTGGGAATTTCAAGCAAGCAAGTATACGTGCACACACTTTGAATTGCATCTGTTCAACTTCATATCGGACACACTCCTGCCACCGCACATGGACAGAAAATTTCTCACATGCAAGCCCACTCTCCATCTCTGTCTTTCTCTGTCACTCGCCGCAGCCTCCACATGCTCACTCAGAACACACTGTGACGGGACCTCCTGGATCCACATCCAGATGCCTATTTACACATATCCAGACTTATGTTTAGGAAGTACACCCATGTACGGTGTCAGGAACACACACGCACTCGTACAACCAAACACGGACACACTCACGCACTTGCGAGCACACCCAGTTTACCGTGCCTTGGAAGGTGCTAAGGGTTTTCAGGGCACTGGGTCCGACTTGATCGAATCAAGCCTGATATTGTTGTGGTGGGCGTGGCTAGGGAGCCCAGCCCTGCATGTTGGCCAGCCCATTGGCACTTGTGTCTTCCCCTGCTGTCCTTACCTGTTTCCCATTCCCTGTACCATGCAGCTTGAGCGACCTGAATTGCAAACAACTCTTGGCGGAATGCAATGAGGGGAGACATGTGAATGCGGCAGGACCACGGGATTATCCCCAGGAAGTACCCCAACCAAAGAAGGCATTCTTTACCCCACTGGTCTACACCCTGATGCAAGGCACTGTGGGCAGCGAGGGGCAGAGGCCTGTGCCCCAGAATGCCCTGGCTCTATTTCCGTCTCCTTGGTACATGGGCTTGGGGGCACGGCGCCCGTCCCGTGGAAGGCATCCTGGCCTTCCTCGCCACCAACTTCCATCAGCGGCTGAGTTCCTGAGGCTTGTCCCCTGCACTCATATTTGCTTCACCACAAACTCCCTGAGATTCTCTCTTCATGCCCTCCTTGCCCCTGCCTTGCTGCTGCTTCCACTCCTAGCATTAGCCTTCCTGCCTCCAGACTCCTATCAACTCACGCGTGCCACCGGGCCTCTGCCTCTTCGCCCCTGCCTCTGCTTCCCATTTTCCTCCTCCTCCATCTGAGCTTCTCAGGCTACACAGCTCCCGACGCATCTCGTCCCTTCCTCTGAGGAATTCAGAACCCCCTCCCTCTTCCTGGCCCTTGTTATCTTCTCCAATTCGCCCTCTGCTCTCAGCCTCTGTACTCCTGGCCTCTCCCAGTCCTCTCGTGCACAACAGTCCGCAATCCTCTAAGCTGTAGACTCCCTGTTCTGTCCCCAAATCCCTCTGCTTCTTTTCTCTGTGCAGGAGGTGTGTATATGAGGGAGGAGGGTTGGGGCCTTCCTTTTCTACCTTGTGGCTCCTTTTCCAGCGACTGACATCCTATTAGTCTGGAAAAAGCAACTGCTCACTTGACCGAGACCACTTGAAGCCCTTCACTGGCCTGCTAGTTAGCAGCCTGGTGTGCTTCTGAGGTTGCAGGACTGCGCATGCGCGGCCCGCCGTGTAGCAAAGCCTCCAGGAGGTGGCTGGATGATTTGGGTTTCTATGCCTTGCCCAGTGTGCTGAGGTGCATTTGCATTTGCATTCCAACAGGATCAGCTTTAGCGGGAGGGGGAGTGACGCCTCTTAGCGGTAGTCAGTTGTTGCTCACAGCCCATCAGGCCCTGCTTATGCCTCCTTGACTGCACATGCGCCCCAGGGGTGCTGGGAAGCCTCTGGGCGGTGCCTGGAGGGTTAGGCGCTCTGTGACGTGATCAGGTTCTAGGCGCCACCTGCTGACGTGTGCCAGTGTTCCAAGTGGAGTTGCCATAGCGAAAGGGACGCGAAGGCCCTTAGGGGTTGGCTCTGACTGCTCACCAGTTCTCACAGGCCAACAGGGAAATACAGGAGCTCCGGAGCCACAAATCGCACACCTGGAATCCCCGCTGGGACGGGCTGGGTCCACTGTGCACCTCCGCTCCCGCTCCATCCCACATCCTGGCTGAACCCGTGTTGGACAGCTCCCCCACCTCCTCTGCCCTTGCCAGTCCTGCAAGTGGCCGGTGTCTGAATCCGCCACCTCTCTCCCCATCCACGTCATCTGTTCGATGACAGCAGAATGGAGATTCAAGGTCTGCAGGTGAGGGGTTATTGGGTTCTCCTAACTGCACAGGTGACCGCTCCACTCTTGTTTGCCCTCTTGCCTGGCCTCTCTGGCCCACATCTCTGCCAGATCCTTCCTCCTACCGAGTAGCGGTGGGTCATAATGGCTATAGGCAGGAGCTGGCAATGCGGGGGGCCGTTGGCTCAC
Source organism: Perognathus longimembris pacificus (assembly GCF_023159225.1). NCBI lineage: Eukaryota > Metazoa > Chordata > Mammalia > Rodentia > Heteromyidae > Perognathus > Perognathus longimembris. The sequence goes on along the minus strand of NW_025956301.1, from coordinate 12,349 downwards.
AGCCATAAGTTTAAGGCTCCTGCAGGGTGCTATGCTCAGACACCAGGGAAAGGGCATTCTGACGCTTCCCTGCGTTGGCCAAGGCACCCTGGCTCCCAGCAATGCTATTCGTAGGCGTCATCATCACTGTCATGCGGATCGCCAACAGCAGTGGCTGCTTAGCATCCCCGGACTCATGTCTGGAGACCTTGGAGAAGCAGACAGCACTAAAGGCAGCCTTGCCAAATGAATGGTTTCCTGGGAATTTCAAGCAAGCAAGTATACGTGCACACACTTTGAATTGCATCTGTTCAACTTCATATCGGACACACTCCTGCCACCGCACATGGACAGAAAATTTCTCACATGCAAGCCCACTCTCCATCTCTGTCTTTCTCTGTCACTCGCCGCAGCCTCCACATGCTCACTCAGAACACACTGTGACGGGACCTCCTGGATCCACATCCAGATGCCTATTTACACATATCCAGACTTATGTTTAGGAAGTACACCCATGTACGGTGTCAGGAACACACACGCACTCGTACAACCAAACACGGACACACTCACGCACTTGCGAGCACACCCAGTTTACCGTGCCTTGGAAGGTGCTAAGGGTTTTCAGGGCACTGGGTCCGACTTGATCGAATCAAGCCTGATATTGTTGTGGTGGGCGTGGCTAGGGAGCCCAGCCCTGCATGTTGGCCAGCCCATTGGCACTTGTGTCTTCCCCTGCTGTCCTTACCTGTTTCCCATTCCCTGTACCGTGCAGCTTGAGCGACCTGAATTGCAAACAACTCTTGGCGGAATGCAATGAGGGGAGACATGTGAATGCGGCAGGACCACGGGATTATCCCCAGGAAGTACCCCAACCAAAGAAGGCATTCTTTACCCCTCTGGTCTACACCCTGAAGCAAGGCACTGTGGGCAGCGAGGGGCAGAGGCCTGTGCCCCAGAATGCCCTGGCTCTATTTCCGTCTCGTTGGTACATGGGCTTGGGGGCACGGCGCCCGTCCCGTGGCAAGCATCCTGGCCTTCCTCGCCACCAACTTCCATCAGCGGCTGAGTTCCTGAGGCTTGTCCCCTGCACTCATATTTGCTTCACCACAAACTCCCTGAGATTGTCTCTTCATGCCCTCCTTGCCCCTGCCTTGCTGCTGCTTCCACTCCTAGCATTAGCCTTCCTGCCTCCAGACTCCTATCAACTCACGCGTGCCACCGGGCCTCTGCCTCTTCGCCCCTGCCTCTGCTTCCCATTTTCCTCCTCCTCCATCTGAGCTTCACAGGCTACACAGCTCCCGACGCATCTCGTCCCTTCCTCTGAGGAATTCAGAACCCCCTCCCTCTTCCTGGCCCTTGTTATCTTCTCCAATTCGCCCTCTGCTCTCAGCCTCTGTACTCCTGGCCTCTCCCAGTCCTCTCGTGCACAAGAGTCCGCATTCCTCTAAGCTGTAGTCTCCCTGTTCTGTCCCCAAATCCCTCTGCTTCTTTTCTCTGTGCAGGAGGTGTGTATATGAGGGAGGAGGGTTGGGGCCTTCCTTTTCTACCTTGTGGCTCCTTTTCCTGCGACTGACATCCTATTAGTCTGGAAAAAGCAACTGCTCACTTGACCGAGACCACTTGAAGCCCTTCACTGGCTTGCTAGGTAGCAGCCTGGTGTGCTTCTGATGTTGCAGGACTGCGCATGCGCGGCCCGCCGTGTAGCAAAGCCTCCAGGAGGTGGCTGGATGATTTGGGTTTCTATGCCTTGCCCAGTGTGCTGAGGTGCACTTGCATTTGCATTCCAACAGGATCAGCTTTAGCGGGAGGGGGAGTGACGCCTCTTAGCGGTAGTCAGTTGTTGCTCACAGCCCATCAGGCCCTGCTTATGCCTCCTTGACTGCACATGCGCCCCAGGGGTGCTGGGAAGCCTCTGGGCGGTGCCTGGAGGGTTAGGCGCTCTGTGACGTGATCAGGTTCTAGGCGCCACCTGCTGACGTGTGCCAGTGTTCCAAGTGGAGTTGCCATAGCGAAAGGGACGCGAAGGCCCTTAGGGGTTGGCTCTGACTGCTCACCAGTTCTCACAGGCCAACAGGGAAATACAGGAGCTCCGGAGCCACAAATCGCACACCTGGAATCCCCGCTGGGACGGGCTGGGTCCACTGTGCACCTCCGCTCCCGCTCCATCCCACATCCTGGCTGAACCCGTGTTGGACAGCTCCCCCACCTCCTCTGCCCTTGCCAGTCCTGCAAGTGGCCGGTGTCTGAATCCGCCACCTCTCTCCCCATCCACGTCATCTGTTCGATGACAGCAGAATGGAGATTCAAGGTCTGCAGGTGAGGGGTTATTGGGTTCTCCTAACTGCACAGGTGACCGCTCCACTCTTGTTTGCCCTCTTGCCTGGCCTCTCTGGCCCACATCTCTGCCAGATCCTTCCTCCTACCGAGTAGCGGTGGGTCATAATGGCTATAGGCAGGAGCTGGCAATGCGGGGGCCGTTGGCTCACAGCCATAAGTTTAAGGCTCCTGCAGGGTGCTATGCTCAGACACCAGGGAAAGGGCATTCTGACGCTTCCCTGCGTTGGCCAAGGCACCCTGGCTCCCAGCAATGCTATTCGTAGGCGTCATCATCACTGTCATGCGGATCGCCAACAGCAGTGGCTGCTTAGCATCCCCGGACTCATGTCTGGAGACCTTGGAGAAGCAGACAGCACTAAAGGCAGCCTTGCCAAATGAATGGTTTCCTGGGAATTTCAAGCAAGCAAGTATACGTGCACACACTTTGAATTGCATCTGTTCAACTTCATATCGGACACACTCCTGCCACCGCACATGGACAGAAAATTTCTCACATGCAAGCCCACTCTCCATCTCTGTCTTTCTCTGTCACTCGCCGCAGCCTCCACATGCTCACTCAGAACACACTGTGACGGGACCTCCTGGATCCACATCCAGATGCCTATTTACACATATCCAGACTTATGTTTAGGAAGTACACCCATGTACGGTGTCAGGAACACACACGCACTCGTACAACCAAACACGGACACACTCACGCACTTGCGAGCACACCCAGTTTACCGTGCCTTGGAAGGTGCTAAGGGTTTTCAGGGCACTGGGTCCGACTTGATCGAATCAAGCCTGATATTGTTGTGGTGGGCGTGGCTAGGGAGCCCAGCCCTGCATGTTGGCCAGCCCATTGGCACTTGTGTCTTCCCCTGCTGTCCTTACCTGTTTCCCATTCCCTGTACCGTGCAGCTTGAGCGACCTGAATTGCAAACAACTCTTGGCGGAATGCAATGAGGGGAGACATGTGAATGCGGCAGGACCACGGGATTATCCCCAGGAAGTACCCCAACCAAAGAAGGCATTCTTTACCCTCTGGTCTACACCCTGAAGCAAGGCACTGTGGGCAGCGAGGGGCAGAGGCCTGTGCCCCAGAATGCCCTGGCTCTATTTCCGTCTCGTTGGTACATGGGCTTGGGGGCACGGCGCCCGTCCCGTGGCAAGCATCCTGGCCTTCCTCGCCACCAACTTCCATCAGCGGCTGAGTTCCTGAGGCTTGTCCCCTGCACTCATATTTGCTTCACCACAAACTCCCTGAGATTGTCTCTTCATGCCCTCCTTGCCCCTGCCTTGCTGCTGCTTCCACTCCTAGCATTAGCCTTCCTGCCTCCAGACTCCTATCAACTCACGCGTGCCACCGGGCCTCTGCCTCTTCGCCCCTGCCTCTGCTTCCCATTTTCCTCCTCCTCCATCTGAGCTTCACAGGCTACACAGCTCCCGACGCATCTCGTCCCTTCCTCTGAGGAATTCAGAACCCCCTCCCTCTTCCTGGCCCTTGTTATCTTCTCCAATTCGCCCTCTGCTCTCAGCCTCTGTACTCCTGGCCTCTCCCAGTCCTCTCGTGCACAAGAGTCCGCATTCCTCTAAGCTGTAGTCTCCCTGTTCTGTCCCCCAAATCCCTCTGCTTCTTTTCTCTGTGCAGGAGGTGTGTATATGAGGGAGGAGGGTTGGGGCCTTCCTTTTCTACCTTGTGGCTCCTTTTCCTGCGACTGACATCCTATTAGTCTGGAAAAAGCAACTGCTCACTTGACCGAGACCACTTGAAGCCCTTCACTGGCTTGCTAGGTAGCAGCCTGGTGTGCTTCTGATGTTGCAGGACTGCGCATGCGCGGCCCGCCGTGTAGCAAAGCCTCCAGGAGGTGGCTGGATGATTTGGGTTTCTATGCCTTGCCCAGTGTGCTGAGGTGCACTTGCATTTGCATTCCAACAGGATCAGCTTTAGCGGGAGGGGGAGTGACGCCTCTTAGCGGTAGTCAGTTGTTGCTCACAGCCCATCAGGCCCTGCTTATGCCTCCTTGACTGCACATGCGCCCCAGGGGTGCTGGGAAGCCTCTGGGCGGTGCCTGGAGGGTTAGGCGCTCTGTGACGTGATCAGGTTCTAGGCGCCACCTGCTGACGTGTGCCAGTGTTCCAAGTGGAGTTGCCATAGCGAAAGGGACGCGAAGGCCCTTAGGGGTTGGCTCTGACTGCTCACCAGTTCTCACAGGCCAACAGGGAAATACAGGAGCTCCGGAGCCACAAATCGCACACCTGGAATCCCCGCTGGGACGGGCTGGGTCCACTGTGCACCTCCGCTCCCGCTCCATCCCACATCCTGGCTGAACCCGTGTTGGACAGCTCCCCCACCTCCTCTGCCCTTGCCAGTCCTGCAAGTGGCCGGTGTCTGAATCCGCCACCTCTCTCCCCATCCACGTCATCTGTTCGATGACAGCAGAATGGAGATTCAAGGTCTGCAGGTGAGGGGTTATTGGGTTCTCCTAACTGCACAGGTGACCGCTCCACTCTTGTTTGCCCTCTTGCCTGGCCTCTCTGGCCCACATCTCTGCCAGATCCTTCCTCCTACCGAGTAGCGGTGGGTCATAATGGCTATAGGCAGGAGCTGGCAATGCGGGGGCCGTTGGCTCACAGCCATAAGTTTAAGGCTCCTGCAGGGTGCTATGCTCAGACACCAGGGAAAGGGCATTCTGACGCTTCCCTGCGTTGGCCAAGGCACCCTGGCTCCCAGCAATGCTATTCGTAGGCGTCATCATCACTGTCATGCGGATCGCCAACAGCAGTGGCTGCTTAGCATCCCCGGACTCATGTCTGGAGACCTTGGAGAAGCAGACAGCACTAAAGGCAGCCTTGCCAAATGAATGGTTTCCTGGGAATTTCAAGCAAGCAAGTATACGTGCACACACTTTGAATTGCATCTGTTCAACTTCATATCGGACACACTCCTGCCACCGCACATGGACAGAAAATTTCTCACATGCAAGCCCACTCTCCATCTCTGTCTTTCTCTGTCACTCGCCGCAGCCTCCACATGCTCACTCAGAACACACTGTGACGGACCTCCTGGATCCACATCCAGATGCCTATTTACACATATCCAGACTTATGTTTAGGAAGTACACCCATGTACGGTGTCAGGAACACACACGCACTCGTACAACCAAACACGGACACACTCACGCACTTGCGAGCACACCCAGTTTACCGTGCCTTGGAAGGTGCTAAGGGTTTTCAGGGCACTGGGTCCGACTTGATCGAATCAAGCCTGATATTGTTGTGGTGGGCGTGGCTAGGGAGCCCAGCCCTGCATGTTGGCCAGCCCATTGGCACTTGTGTCTTCCCCTGCTGTCCTTACCTGTTCCATTCCCTGTACCGTGCAGCTTGAGCGACCTGAATTGCAAACAACTCTTGGCGGAATGCAATGAGGGGAGACATGTGAATGCGGCAGGACCACGGGATTATCCCCAGGAAGTACCCCAACCAAAGAAGGCATTCTTTACCCCTCTGGTCTACACCCTGAAGCAAGGCACTGGTGGGCAGCGAGGGGCAGAGGCCTGTGCCCCAGAATGCCCTGGCTCTATTTCCGTCTCGTTGGTACATGGGCTTGGGGGCACGGCGCCCGTCCCGTGGCAAGCATCCTGGCCTTCCTCGCCACCAACTTCCATCAGCGGCTGAGTTCCTGAGGCTTGTCCCCTGCACTCATATTTGCTTCACCACAAACTCCCTGAGATTGTCTCTTCATGCCCTCCTTGCCCCTGCCTTGCTGCTGCTTCCACTCCTAGCATTAGCCTTCCTGCCTCCAGACTCCTATCAACTCACGCGTGCCACCGGGCCTGTGCCTCTTCGCCCCTTCCTCTGCTTCCATTTTCCTCCTCCTCCATCTGAGCTTCACAGGCTACACAGCTCCCGACGCATCTCGTCCCTTCCTCTGAGGAATTCAGAACCCCCTCCCTCTTCCTGGCCCTTGTTATCTTCTCCAATTCGCCCTCTGCTCTCAGCCTCTGTACTCCTGGCCTCTCCCAGTCTCTCGTGCACAACAGTCCGCATTCCTCTAAGCTGTAGTCTCCCTGTTCTGGTCTGTCCCCAAATCCCTCTGCTTCTTTTCTCTGTGCAGGAGGTGTGTATATGAGGGAGGAGGGTTGGGGCCTTCCATTTCTACCTTGTGGCTCCTTTTCCTGCGACTGACATCCTATTAGTCTGGAAAAAGCAACTGCTCACTTGACCGAGACCACTTGAAGCCCTTCACTGGCTTGCTAGGTAGCAGCGTGGTGTGCTTCTGATGTTGCAGGACTGCGCATGCGCGGCCCGCCGTGTAGCAAAGCCTCCAGGAGGTGGCTGGAATGATTTGGGTTTCTATGCCTTGCCCAGTGTGCTGAGGTGCACTTGCATTTGCATTCCAACAGGATCAGCTTTTAGCGGGAGGGGGAGTGACGCCTCTTAGCGGTAGTCAGTTGTTGCTCACAGCCCATCAGGCCCTGCTTATGCCCTCCTTGACAGCACATGCGCCCCAGGGGTGCTGGGAAGCCTCTGGGCGGTGCCTGGAGGGTTAGGCGCTCTGTGACGTGATCAGGTTCTAGGCGCCACCTGCTGACGTGTGCCAGTGTTCCAAGTGGAGTTGCCATTAGCGAAAGGGACGCGAAGGCCCCTTAGGGTTGGCTCTGGACTGCTCACCAGTTCTCACAGGCCAACAGGGAAATACAGGAGCTCCGGAGCCACAAATCGCACACCTGGAATCCCCGCTGGGACGGGCTTGGGTCCACTGTGCACCTCCGCTCCCGCTCCATCCCACATCCTGCTGAACCCGTGTTGGACAGCTCCCCCACCTCCCTCTGCCCTTGCCAGTCCTGCAAGTGGCCGGTGTCTGAATCCGCCACCTCTCTCCCCATCCACGTCATCTGTTCGATGACAGCAGAATGGAGATTCAAGGTCTGCAGGTGAGGGGTTATTGGGTTCTCCTAACTGCACAGGTGACCGCTCCACTCTTGTTTGCCCTCTTGCCTGGCCTCTCTGGCCCACATCTCTGCCAGATCCTTCCTCCTACCGAGTAGCGGTGGGTCATAATGGCTATAGGCAGGAGCTGGCAATGCGGGGGCCGTTGGCTCACAGCCATAAGTTTAAGGCTCCTGCAGGGTGCTATGCTCAGACACCAGGGAAAGGGCATTCTGACGCTTCCCTGCGTTGGCCAAGGCACCCTGGCTCCCAGCAATGCTATTCGTAGGCGTCATCATCACTGTCATGCGGATCGCCAACAGCAGTGGCTGCTTAGAATCCCCGGACTCATGTCTGGAGACCTTGGAGAAGCAGACAGCACTAAAGGCAGCCTTGCCAAATGAATGGTTTCCTGGGAATTCAAGCAAGCAAGTATACGTGCACACACTTTGAATTGCATCTGTTCAACTTCATATCGGACACACTCCTGCCACCGCACATGGACAGAAAATTTCTCACATGCAAGCCCACTCTCCATCTCTGTCTTTCTCTGTCACTCGCCGCAGCCTCCACATGCTCACTCAGAACACACTGTGCCCGGACCTCCTGGATCCCATCCAGATGCCTATTTAGCCACATATCCAGACTTATGTTTAGGAAGTACACCCATGTACGGTGTCAGGACACACACACGCACTCGTACAACCAAACACGGGACCACTCACGCACTTGCGAGCACACCCAGTTTACCGTGCCTGGAAGGTTGCTACGGGTTTTCAGGGCACTGGGTCCGACTTGATCGAATCAAGCCTGATATTGTTGTGGTGGGCGTGGCTAGGGAGCCCAGCCCTGCATGTTGGCCAGCCCATTGGCACTTGTGTCTTCCCCTGCTGTCCTTACCTGTTTCCATTCCCTGTACCGTGCAGCTTGAGCGACCTGAATTGCAAACAACTCTTGGCGGAATGCAATGAGGGGAGACATGTGAATGCGGCAGGACCACGGGATTATCCCCAGGAAGTACCCCAACCAAAGAAGGCATTCTTTACCCCTCTGGTCTACACCCTGAAGCAAGGCACTGTGGGCAGCGAGGGGCAGAGGCCTGTGCCCCAGAATGCCCTGGCTCTATTTCCGTCTCGTTGGTACATGGGCTTGGGGGCACGGCGCCCGTCCCGTGGCAAGCATCCTGGCCTTCCTCGCCACCAACTTCCATCAGCGGCTGAGTTCCTGAGGCTTGTCCCCTGCACTCATATTTGCTTCACCACAAACTCCCTGAGATTCTCTCTTCATGCCCTCCTTGCCCCTGCCTTGCTGCTGCTTCCACTCCTAGCATTAGCCTTCCTGCCTCCAGACTCCTATCAACTCACGCGTGCCACCGGGCCTCTGCCTCTTCGCCCCTGCCTCTGCTTCCCATTTTCCTCCTCCTCCATCTGAGCTTCTCAGGCTACACAGCTCCCGACGCATCTCGTCCTTCCTCTGAGGAATTCAGAACCCCCTCCCTCTTCCTGGGCCCTTGTTATCTTCTCCAATTCGCCCTCTGCTCTCAGCCTCTGTACTCCTGGCCTCTCCCAGTCCTCTCGTGCACAACAGTCCGCAATCCTCTAAGCTGTAGTCTCCCTGTTCCTGTCCCCAAATCCCTCTGCTTCTTTTCTCTGTGCAGGAGGTGTGTATATGAGGGAGGAGGGTTGGGGCCTTCCTTTTTCTACCTTGTGGCTCCTTTTCCAGCGACTGACATCCTATTAGTCTGGAAAAAGCCAACTGCTCACTTGACCGAGACCACTTGAAGCCCTTCACTGGCCTGCTAGTTAGCAGCCTGTTGTGCTTCTGAGGGTTGCAGGACTTGCGCATGCGCGGCCCGCCGTGTAGCAAAGCCTCCAGGAGGTGGCTGGATGATTTGGGTTTCTATGCCTTGCCCAGTGTGCTGAGGTGCACTTGCATTTGCATTCCAACAGGATCAGCTTTAGCGGGAGGGGGAGTGACGCCTCTTAGCGGTAGTCAGTTGTTGCTCACAGCCCATCAGGCCCTGCTTATGCCTCCTTGACTGCACATGCGCCCCAGGGGTGCTGGGAAGCCTCTGGGCGGTGCCTGGAGGGTTAGGCGCCTCTGTGACGTGATCAGGTTCTAGGCGCCACCTGCTGACGTGTGCCAGTGTTCCAAGTGGAGTTGCCATAGCGAAAGGGACGCGAAGGCCCTTAGGGGTTGGCTCTGACTGCTCACCAGTTCTCACAGGCCAACAGGGAAATACAGGAGCTCCGGAGCCACAAATCGCACACCTGGAATCCCCGCTGGGACGGGCTGGGTCCACTGTGCACCTCCGCTCCCGCTCCATCCCCACATCCTGGCTGAACCCGTGTTGGACAGCTCCCCCACCTCCTCTGCCCTTGCCAGTCCTGCAAGTGGCCGGTGTCTGAATCCGCCACCTCTCTCCCCCATCCACGTCATCTGTTCGATGACAGCAGAATGGAGATTCAAGGTCTGCAGGTGAGGGGTTATTGGGTTCTCCTAACTGCACAGGTGACCGCTCCACTCTTGTTGCCCTCTTGCCTGGCCTCTCTGGCCCACATCTCTGCCAGATCCTTCCTCCTACCGAGTAGCGGTGGGTCATAATGGCTATAGGCAGGAGCTGGCTATGCGGGGGCCGTTGGCTCACAGCCATAAGTTTAGCTCCTGCAGGGTGCTATGCTCAGACACCAGGGAAAGGGCATTCTGACGCTTCCCTGCGTTGGCCAAGGCACCCTGGCTCCCAGCAATGCTATTCGTAGGCGTCATCATCACTGTCATGCGGATCGCCAACAGCAGTGGCTGCTTAGCATCCCCGGACTCATGTCTGGAGACCTTGGAGAAGCAGGACAGCACTAAAGGCAGCCTTGCCAAATGAATGGTTTCCTGGGAATTTCAAGCAAGCAAGTATACGTGCACACACTTTGAATTGCATCTGTTCAACTTCATATCGGACACACTCCTTGCCACCCGCACATGGACAGAAAATTTCTCACATGCAAGCCCACTCTCCATCTCTGTCTTTCTCTGTCACTCGCCGCAGCCTCCACATGCTCACCTCAGAACACACTGTGACGGGACCTCCTGGATCCACATCCAGATGCCTATTTACACATATCCAGACTTATGTTTAGGAAGTACACCCATGTACGGTGTCAGGAACACACACGCACTCGTACAACCAAACACGGACACACTCACGCACTTGCGAGCACACCCAGTTTACCGTGCCTTGGAAGGTGCTAAGGGTTTTTCAGGGCACTGGGTCCGACTTGATCGAATCAAGCCTGATATTGTTGTGGTGGGCGTGGCTAGGGAGCCCAGCCCTGCATGTTGGCCAGCCCATTGGCACTTGTGTCTTCCCCTGCTGTCCTTACCTGTTTCCCATTCCCTGTACCGTGCAGCTTGAGCGACCTGAATTGCAAACAACTCTTGGCGGAATGCAATGAGGGGAGACATGTGAATGCGGCAGGACCACGGGATTATCCCCAGGAAGTACCCCAACCAAAGAAGGCATTCTTTACCCCTCTGGTCTACACCCTGAAGCAAGGCACTGTGGGCAGCGAGGGGCAGAGGCCTGTGGCCCCAGAATGCCCTGGCTCTATTTCCGTCTCGTTGGTACATGGGCTTGGGGCACGGCGCCCGTCCCGTGGCAAGCATCCTGGCCTTCCTCGCCACCAACTTCATCAGCGGCTGAGTTCCTGAGGCTTGTCCCCTGCACTCATATTTGCTTCACCACAAACTCCCTGAGATTTGTCTCTTCATGCCCTCCTTGCCCTGCCTTGCTGCTGCTTCCACTCCTAGCATTAGCCTTCCTGCCTCCAGACTCCTATCAACTCACGCGTGCCACCGGGCCTGTGCCTCTTCGCCCCTGCCTCTGCTTCCCATTTTCCTCCTCCTCCATCTGAGCTTCACAGGCTACACAGCTCCCGACGCATCTCGTCCCTTCCTCTGAGGAATTCAGAACCCCCTCCTCTTCCTGGCCCTTGTTATCTTCTCCAATTCGCCCTCTGCTCTCAGCCTCTGTACTCCTGGCCTCTCCCAGTCCTCTCGTGCACAAGAGTCCGCATTCCTCTAAGCTGTAGTCTCCCTGTTCTGTTCTGTCCCCAAATCCCTCTGCTTCTTTTCTCTGTGCAGGAGGTGTGTATATGAGGGAGGAGGGTTGGGGCCTTCCTTTTCTACCTTGTGGCTCCTTTTCCTGCGACTGACATCCTATTAGTCTGGAAAAAGCAACTGCTCACTTGACCGAGACCACTTGAAGCCCTTCACTGGCTTGCTAGGTAGCAGCCTGGTGTGCTTCTGATGTTGCAGGACTGCGCATGCGCGGCCCGCCGTGTAGCAAAGCCTCCAGGAGGTGGCTGGATGATTTGGGTTTCTATGCCTTGCCCAGTGTGCTTGAGGTGCACTTGCATTTGCATTCCAACAGGATCAGCTTTAGCGGGAGGGGGGAGTGACGCCTCTTAGCGGTAGTCAGTTGTTGCTCACCAGCCCATCAGGCCCTGCTTATGCCTCCTTGACTGCACATGCGCCCCAGGGGTGCTGGGAAGCCTCTGGGCGGTGCCTGGAGGGTTAGGCGCTCTGTGACGTGATCAGGTTCTAGGCGCCACCTGCTGACGTGTGCCAGTGTTCCAAGTGGAGTTGCCATAGCGAAAGGGACGCGAAGGCCCTTAGGGGTTGGCTCTGACTGCTCACCAGTTCTCACAGGCCAACAGGGAAATACAGGAGCTCCGGAGCCACAAATCGCACACCTGGAATCCCCGCTGGGACGGGCTGGGTCCACTGTGCACCTCCGCTCCCGCTCCATCCCACATCCTGGCTGAACCCGTGTTGGACAGCTCCCCCACCTCCTCTGCCCTTGCCAGTCCTGCAAGTGGCCGGTGTCCTGAATCCGCCACCTCTCTCTCCCCATCCACGTCATCTGTTCGATGACAGCAGAATGGAGATTCAAGGTCTGCAGGTGAGGGGTTATTGGGTTCTCCTAACCTGCACAGGTGACCGCTCCACTCTTGTTTGCCCTCTTGGCCTGGCCTCTCTGGCCCACATCTCTGCCAGATCCTTCCTCCTACCGAGTAGCGGTGGGTCATAAGGGCTATAGGCAGGAGCTGGCAATGCCTGGGGCCGTTGG
>NW_025956300.1:0-31065 GCF_023159225.1 Perognathus longimembris pacificus | reverse complement strand
AAACAGCTACCTACGCAGCATGTTCATGTCGTTCCTAAATGAGCATTTATCTCTCTGCCCTCACCACAAATCAGATTCTTCTGAGGAGTTCCCAGTACATTATCCTTTCCCCTGTGTAATTACTTAACAAGCTCCAGCTGTTTTTATTCTCAGAAGGTTTACTCCCTCATATATAGGTGCCTACCCCCTTCGTAAGTGCAGGTCCTAAATGAGCTTTTTTCTCTGTTCCCTCACCACAATCCAGATTCTTTTGGGGAGTTACCAGTACAGTAACCATACCAGGAAGTACTTAATTTATTAAGCTACTGCTTTTCTTAATCTCAGTGGAGATATTTACTGATAAACAGCTACCTTCGCAGCATGTTCATGTCGTTCCTAAATGAGCTTTTATCTCTCTGCCCTAACCACAATCCAGATTCTTTTGGGGAGTTACCAGTACAGTAACCATACCAGGAAGTACTTAATTTATTAAGCTACTGCTTTTCTTAATCTCAGTGGAGATATTTACTGATAAACAGCTACCTTCGCAGCATGTTCATGTCGTTCCTAAATGAGCTTTTATCTCTCTGCCCTCACCACAAATCAGATTCTTCTGAGGAGTTCCCTGTACATTATCCTTTCCCCTGTGTAATTACCTTAACAAGCTCCAGCTGTTTTTATTCTCAGAAGGTTTACTCCCTGATATACAGCTGCCTACCCCCTTCGTAAGTGCAGGTCCTAAATGAGCTTTTTTCTCTGTTCCCTCACCACAATCCAGATTCTTTTGGGGAGTTACCAGTACAGTAACCATACCAGGAAGTACTTAATTTATTAAGCTACTGCTTTTTCTTAATCTCAGTGGAGATATTTACTGATAAACAGCTACCTACGCAGCATGTTCATGTCGTTCCTAAACGAGCTTTTATCTCTCTGCCCTCACCACGAATCAGATTCTTCTGAGGAGTTCCCAGTACATTATCCTTTCCCCTGTGTAATTACCTTAACAAGCTCCAGCTGTTTTTATTCTCAGATGGTTTACTCCGTGATATACAGCTGCCTACCCCCTTCGTAAGTGCAGGTCCTAAATGAGCTTTTTTCTCTGTTCCCTCACCACAATCCAGATTCTTTTGGGGAGTTACCAGTACAGTAACCATACCAGGAAGTACTTAATTTATTAAGCTACTGCTTTTCTTAATCTCAGTGGAGATATTTACTGATAAACAGCTACCTACGCCGCATGTTCATGTCGTTCCTAAACGAGGTTTTATCTCTCTGCCCTCACCACAAATCAGATTCTTCTGAGGAGTTGCCAGTACATTATCCTTTCCCGTGTGTAATTCCCTTAATAAGCTCCAGCTGTTATTATTCTCAGAAGGTTTACTCCCTGATATACAGCTGCCTACCCCCTTTGTAAGTGCAGGTCCTAAATGAGCTTTTTTCTCTTTTCCCTCACCACAATCCAGATTCTTTTGGGGAGTTACCAGTACAGTAACCATACCAGGAAGTACTTAATTTATTAAGCTACTGCTTTTCTTAATCTCAGTGGAGATATTTACTGATAAACAGCTACCTACGCAGCATGTTCATGACGTAACTAAATGAGCTTTTATCTCTCTGCCATCACCACAAATCAGATTCTTCTGAGGAGTTCCCAGTACATTATCCTTTCCCCTGTGTAATTACCTTAACAAGCTCCAGCTGTTTTTATTCTCAGAAGGTTTACTCCCTGATATACAGCTGCCTACCCCCTTCATAAGTGCAGGTCCTAAATGAGCGTTTTTCTCTGTTCCCTCACCACAATCCAGATTCTTTTGGGGAGTTACCAGTACAGTAACCATACCCGGAAGTACTTAATTTATTAAGCTACTGCTTTTCTTAATCTCAGTGGAGACATTTACTGATAAACAGCTACCTACGCAGCATGTTCATGTCGTTCCTAAACGAGCTTTTATCTCTCTGCACTCACCACAAATCAGATTCTTCTGAGGAGTTCCCAGTACATTATCCTTTCCCCTGTGTAATTACCTTAATAAGCTCCAGCTGTTTTTATTCTCAGAAGGTTTACTCCCTGATATACAGCTGCCTACCCCCTTTGTAAGTGCAGGTCCTAAATGAGCTCTTTTCTCTTTTCCCTCACCACAATCCAGATTCTTTTGGGGAGTTACCAGTACAGTAACCATACCAGGAAGTACTTAATTTATTAAGCTACTGCTTTTCTTAATCTCAGTGGAGATATTTACTGATAAACAGCTAACTACGCAGAATGTTCATGTCGTTCCTAAATGAGCTTTTATCTCTCTGCCCTCACCACAAATCAGATTCTTCTGAGGAGTTCCCAGTACATTATACTTTCCCCTGTGTAATTACCTTAACAAGCTCCAGCTGTTTTTATTCTCAGAAGGTTTACTCCCTGATATACAGCTGCCTACCCCCTTCGTAAGTGCAGGTCCTAAATGAGCTTTTTTCTCTGTTCCCTCACCACAATCCAGATTCTTTTGGGGAGTTACCAGTACAGTAACCATACCAGGAAGTACTTAATTTATTAAGCTACTGCTTTTCTTAATCTCAGTGGAGATATTTACTGATAAACAGCTACCTACGCAGCATGTTCATGTCGTTCCTAAATGAGCTTTTATCTCTCTGCCCTCACCAAAAATCAGATTCTTCTTAGGAGTTCCAAGTACATTATCCGTTCCCCTGTGTAATTACCTTAACAAGCTTCAGCTGTTTTTATTCTCAGAAGGTTTATTCCCTGATATACAGCTGCCTACCCCCTTCGTAAGTGCAGGTCCTAAATGAGCGTTTTTCTCTGTTCCCTCACCACAATCCAGATTCATTTGGGGAGTTACCAGTACAGTAACCATACCAGGAAGTACTTAATTTATTAAGCTACTGATTTTCTTAATCTCAGTGGAGATATTTACTGATAAACAGGTACCTACGCAGCATGTTCATGTCGTTCCTAAATGAGCTTTTATCTCTCTGCCCTCACCACAAATCAGATTCTTCTAAGGAGTTCCCAGTACATTATCCTTTCCCCTGTGTAATTACTTAACAAGCTCCAGCTGTTTTTATTCTCAGAAGGTTTACTCCCTCATATATAGGTGCCTACCCCCTTCGTAAGTGCAGGTCCTAAATGAGCTTTTTTCTCTGTTCCCTCACCACAATCCAGATTCTTTTGGGGAGTTACCAGTACAGTAACCATACCAGGAAGTACTTAATTTATTAAGCTACTGGTTTTCTTAATCTCAGTGGAGATATTTACTGATAAACAGCTACCTACGCAGCATGTTCATGTCGTTCCTAAACGAGCTTTTATCTCTCTGCCCTCACCACAAATCAGATTCTTCTGAGGAGTTCCCAGTACATTATCCTTTCCCCTGTGTAATTACCTTAACAAGCTCCAGCTGTTTTTATTCTCAGAAGGTTTACTCCCTGATATACAGCTGCCTACCCCCTTCGTAAGTGCAGGTCCTAAATGAGATTTTTTCTCTGTTCCCTCAAAAAAATCCAGATTCTTTTGGGGAGTTACCAGTACAGTAACCATACCAGGAAGTACTTAATTTATTAAGCTACTGCTTTTCTTAATCTCAGTGGAGATATTTACTGATAAACAGCTACCTACGCAGCATTTTCATGTCGTTCCTAAACGAGCTTTTATCTCTCTGCCCTCACCACAAATCAGATTCTTCTGAGGAGTTCCCAGTACATTATCCTTTCCCCTGTGTAATTACTTAACAAGCTCCAGCTGTTTTTATTCTCAGAAGGTTTACTCCCTCATATATACGTGCCTACCCCCTTCGTAAGTGCAGGTCCTAAATGAGCTTTTTTCTCTGTTCCCTCACCACAATCCAGATTCTTTTGGGGAGTTACCAGTACAGTAACCATACAGGAAGTACTTAATTTATTAAGCTACTGCTTTTCTTAATCTCAGTGGAGATATTTACTGATAAACAGCTACCTACGCAGCATGTTCATGTCGTTCCTAAATGAGCTTTATCTCTCTGCCCTCACCACAAATCAGATTCTTCTGAGGAGTTCCCAGTACATTATCCGTTCCCCTGTGTAATTACCTTAACAAGCTTCAGCTGTTTTTATTCTCAGAAGGTTTACTCCCTGATATACAGCTGCCTACCCCCTTCGTAAGTGCAGGTCCTAAATGAGCTTTTTTCTCTGTTCCCTCACCACAATCCAGATTCATTTGGGGAGTTACCAGTACAGTAACCATACCAGGAAGTACTTAATTTATTAAGCTACTGCTTTTCTTAATCTCAGTGGAGATATTTACTGATAAACAGCTACCTACGCAGCATGTTCATGTCGTTCCTAAATGAGCATTTATCTCTCTGCCCTCACCACAAATCAGATTCTTCTGAGGAGTTCCCAGTACATTATCCTTTCCCTGTGTAATTACTTAACAAGCTCCAGCTGTTTTTATTCTCAGAAGGTTTACTCCCTCATATATAGGTGCCTACCCCCTTCGTAAGTGCAGGTCCTAAATGAGCTTTTTTCTCTGTTCCCTCACCACAATCCAGATTCTTTTGGGGAGTTAACAGTACAGTAACCATACCAGGAAGTACTTAATTTATTAAGCTACTGCTTTTCTTAATCTCAGTGGAGATATTTACTGATAAACAGCTACCTTCGCAGCATGTTCATGTCGTTCCTAAATGAGCTTTTATCTCTCTGCCCTCACCACAATCCAGATTCTTTTGGGGAGTTACCAGTACAGTAACCATACCAGGAAGTACTTAATTTATTAAGCTACTGCTTTTCTTAATCTCAGTGGAGATATTTACTGATAAACAGCTACCTTCGCAGCATGTTCATGTCGTTCCTAAATGAGCTTTTATCTCTCTGCCCTCACCACAAATCAGATTCTTCTGAGGAGTTCCCAGTACATTATCTTTTCCCCTGTGTAATTACCTTAACAAGCTCCAGCTGTTTTTATTCTCAGAAGGTTTACTCCCTGATATACAGCTGCCTACCCCCTTCGTAAGTGCAGGTCCTAAATGAGCTTTTTTCTCTGTTCCCTCACCACAATCCAGATTCTTTTGGGGAGTTGCCAGTACAGTAACCATACCAGGAAGTACTTAATTTATTAAGCTACTGCTTTTCTTAATCTCAGTGGAGATATTTACTGATAAACAGCTACCTACGCAGCATGTTCATGTCGTTCCTAAATGAGCTTTTATCTCTCTGCCCTCACCACAAATCAGATTCTTCTGAGGAGTTCCCAGTACATTATCCTTTCCCCTGTGTAATTACTTTAACAAGCTCCAGCTGTTTTTATTCTCAGAAGGTATACTCCCTGATATACAGCTGCCTACCCCCTTCGTAAGTGCAGGTCCTAAATGAGCTTTTTTCTCTGTTCCCTCACCACAATCCAGATTCTTTTGGGGAGTTAACAGTAGAGTAACCATACCAGGAAGTACTTAATTTATTAAGCTACTGCTTTTCTTAATCTCAGTGGAGATATTTACTGATAAACAGCTACCTACGCAGCATGTTCTTTTCGTTCCTAAATGAGCTTTTATCTCTCTGCCCTCACCACAAATCAGATTCTTCTGAGGAGTTCCAGTACATTATCCTTTCCCCTGTGTAATTACCTTAACAAGCTCCAGCTGTTTTTATTCTCAGAAGGTTTACTCCCTGATATACAGCTGCCTACCCCCTTCGTAAGTGCAGGTCCTAAATGAGCTTTTTTCTCTGTTCCCTCACCACAATCCAGATTCTTTTGGGGAGTTACCAGTACAGTAACCATACCAGGAAGTACTTAATTTATTAAGCTACTGCTTTTCTTAATCTCAGTGGAGATATTTACTGATAAACAGCTACCTACGCAGCATGTTCATGTCGTTCCTAAACGAGCTTTTATCTCCCTGCCCTCACCACAAATCAGATTCTTCTGAGGAGTTCCCAGTACATTATCCTTTCCCCTGTGTAATTACCTTAATAAGCTCCAGCTGTTTTTATTCTCAGAAGGTTTACTCCCTGATATACAGCTGCCTACCCCCTTTGTAAGTGCAGGTCCTAAATGAGCTTTTTTCTCTTTTCCTCACCACAATCCAGATTCTTTTGGGGAGTTACCAGTACAGTAACCATACCAGGAAGTACTTAATTTATTAAGCTACTGCTTTTCTTAATCTCAGTGGAGATATTTACTGATAAACAGCTACCTACGCAGCATGTTCATGTCGTTCCTAAATGAGCTTTTATCTCTCTGCCCTCACCACAAATCAGATTCTTCTGAGGAGTTCCCAGTACATTATACTTTCCCCTGTGTAATTACCTTAACAAGCTCCAGCTGTTTTTATTCTCAGAAGGTTTACTCCCTGATATACAGCTGCCTACCCCTTCGTAAGTGCAGGTCCTAAATGAGCGTTTTTCTCTGTTCCCTCACCACAATCCAGATTCTTTTGGGGAGTTACCAGTACAGTAACCATACCCGGAAGTACTTAATTCATTAAGCTACTGCTTTTCTTAATCTCAGTGGAGATATTTACTGATAAACAGCTACCTACGCAGCATGTTTTTGTCGTTCCTAAATGAGCTTTTATCTCTCTGCCCTCACCACAAATCAGATTCTTCTGAGGAGTTCCCAGTACATTATCCTTTCCCCTGTTTAATTACCTTAACAAGCTCCAGCTGTTTTTATCTCAGAAGGTTTACTCCCTGATATGCAGCTGCCTACCCCCTTCGTAACTGCAGTCCTAAATGAGCTTTTTTCTCTGTTACCTCACCACAATCCAGATTCTTTTGGGGAGTTACCAGTACAGAAACCATACCAGGAAGTACTTAATTTATTAAGCTACTGCTTTTCTTAATCTCAGTGGAGATATTTACTGATAAACAGCTACCTACGCAGCATGTTCATGTCGTTCCTAAATGAGCTTTTGTCTCTCTGCCCTCACCACAAATCAGATTCTTCTGAGGAGTTCCCAGTACATTATCCTTTCCCCTGTGTAATTACCTTAACAAGCTCCAGCTGTTTTTATTCTCAGAAGGTTTACTCCCTGATATACAGCTGCCTACCCCCTTCGTAAGTGCAGGTCCTAAATGAGCTTTTTTCTCTGTTCCCTCACCACAATCCAGATTCTTTTGGGGAGTTACCAGTACAGTAACCATACCAGGAAGTACTTAATTTATTAAGCTACTGCTTTTCTTAATCTCAGTGGAGATATTTACTGATAAACAGCTACCTACGCAGCATGTTCATGTCGTTCCTAAATGAGCTTTTATCTCTCTGCCCTCACCACAAATCAGATTCTTCTGAAGTGTTCCCAGTACATTATCCTTTCCCCTGTGTAATTAACTTAACAAGCTCCAGCTGTTTTTATTCTCAGAAGGTTTACTCCCTGATATACAGCTGCCTACCCCCTTCGTAAGTGCAGGTCCTAAATGAGCTTTTTTCTCTGTTCCCTCACCACAATCCAGATTCTTTTGGGGAGTTAACAGTACAGTAACCATACCAGGAAGTACTTAATTTATTAAGGTACTGCTTTTCTTAATCTCAGTGGAGATATTTACTGATAAACAGCTACCTACGCAGCATGTTCATGTCGTTCCTAAATGAGCTTTTATCTCTCTGCCCTCACCACAAAACCCCAGATTCTTCTGAGGAGTTCCCAGTACATTATCCTTTCCCCTGTGTAATTACCTTAACAAGCTCCAGCTGTTTTTATTCTCAGAAGGTTTACTCCCTGATATACAGCTGCCTACCCCTTCGTAAGTGCAGGTCCTAAATGAGCGTTTTTCTCTGTTCCCTCACCACAATCCAGATTCTTTTGGGGAGTTACCAGTACAGTAACCATACCCGGAAGTACTTAATTTATTAAGCTACTGCTTTTCTTAATCTCAGTGGAGACATTTACTGATAAACAGCTACCTACGCAGCATGTTCATGTCGTTCCTAAACGAGCTTTTATCTCTCTGCACTCACCACAAATCAGATTCTTCTGAGGAGTTCCCAGTACATTATCCTTTCCCCTGTGTAATTACCTTAATAAGATCCAGCTGTTATTATTCTCTGAAGGTTTACTCCCTGATATACAGCTGCCTACCCCCTTTGTAAGTGCAGGTCCTAAATGAGCTTTTTTCTCTTTTCCCTCACCACAATCCAGATTCTTTTGGGGAGTTACCAGTACAGTAACCATACCAGGAAGTACTTCATTTATTAAGCTACTGCTTTTCTTAATCTCAGTGGAGATATTTACTGATAAACAGCTACCTACGCAGCATGTTCATGTCGTTCCTAAATGAGCTTTTATCTCTCTGCCCTCACCACAAATCAGATTCTTCTGAGGAGTTCCCAGTACATTATACTTTCCCCTGTGTAATTACCTTAACAAGCTCCAGCTGTTTTTATTCTCAGAAGGTTTACTCCTGATATACAGATGCCTACCCCCTTCGTAAGTGCAGGTCCTAAATGAGCGTTTTTCTCTGTTCCCTCACCACAATCCAGATTCTTTTGGGGAGTTACCAGTACAGTAACCATACCCGGAAGTACTTAATTCATTAAGCTACTGCTTTTCTTAATCTCAGTGGAGATATTTACTGATAAACAGCTACCTACGCAGCATGTTTTTGTCGTTCCTAAATGAGCTTTTATCTCTCTGCCCTCACCACAAATCAGATTCTTCTGAGGAGTTCCCAGTACATTATCCTTTCCCCTGTTTAATTACCTTAACAAGCTCCAGCTGTTTTTATTCTCAGAAGTTAACTCCCTGATATGCAGCTGCCTACCCCCTTCGTAACTGCAGTCCTAAATGAGCTTTTTTCTCTGTTACCTCACCACAATCCAGATTCTTTTGGGGAGTTTCCATTACAGAAACCATACCAGGAAGTACTTAATTTATTAAGCTACTGCTTTTCTTAATCTCAGTGGAGATATTTACTGATAAACAGCTACCTACGCAGCATGTTCATGTCGTTCCTAAATGAGCTTTTGTCTCTCTGCCCTCACCACAAATCAGATTCTTCTGAGGAGTTCCCAGTACATTATCCTTTCCCCTGTGTAATTACCTTAACAAGCTCCAGCTGTTTTTATTCTCAGAAGGATACTCCCTGATATACAGCTGCCTACCCCCTTCGTAAATGCAGGTCTTACCTGAGCTTTTTTCTCTGTTCCTCACCACAATCCAGATTCTTTGGGGGAGTTACCAGTACAGTAACCATACCAGGAAGTACTTAATTTATTAAGCTACTGCTTTTCTTAATCTCAGTGGAGATATTTACTGATAAACAGCTACCTACGCAGCATGTTCATGTCGGTCCTAAATGAGCTTTTATCTCTCTCCCCTCACCACAAATCAGATTCTTCTGAGGAGTTCCCAGTACATTATTCTTTCCCCTGTGTAATTACCTTAACAAGCTCTAGCTGTTTTTATTCTCAGAAGGTTTACTCCCTGATATATAGCTGCCTAACCCCTTCGTAAGTGCAGGACCTAAATGAGCTTTTTTCTCTGTTCCCTCACCACAATACAGATTCTTTTGGGAGTTACCAATACAGTAACCATACCAGGAAGTACTAAATTTATTAAGCTACTGCTTTTCTTAATCTCAGTGGAGATATTACTGATAAACAGCTACCTACGCAGCATGTTCATGTCGTTCCTAAATGACCTTTTATCTCTCTCCCTCACCACAAATCAGATTCTTCTGAGGAGTTCCCAGTACATTATCCTTTCCCTGTGTAATTACCTTAACAAGCTCCAGCTGTTTTTATTCTCAGAAGGTTTACTCCTGATATACAGCTGCCTACCCCCTTCGTAAGTGCAGGTCCTAATGAGCTTTTTCCTCTGTTCCCTCACCACAATCCAGATTCCTTTGGTGAGTTACCAGTACAGTAACCATACCAGGAAGTACTTAATTTATTAAGCTACTGCTTTTCTAATCTCAGTTGAGATATTTACTGATAAACAGCTACCTACGCAGCATGTTCATGTCGTTCCTAAAGGAGCTTTTATCTTTCTCCCCTCAAAACTAATCAGATTCTTCTGAGGAGTTCCCAGTACATTATCCTTTCCCCTGTGTAATTACCTTAACAAGCTCCAGCTGTTTTTATTCTCGGAAGGTTTACGCCCTGATATACAGTTTCCTACCCCCTTCGTAAGTGCAGGTCCTAAATGAGCTTATTTCTCTGTTCCCTCACCACAATCCAGATTCTTTTGGGGAGTTACCAGTACAGTAACCATACCAGGAAGTACTTAATTTATTAAGCTACTGCTTTTCTTAATCTCAGTGGAGATATTTACTGATAAACAGCTACCTAAGCAGCATGTTCATGTCGTTCCTAAATGAGCTTTTATCTCTCTCCCCTCACCTCAAATCAGATTCTTCTGAGAGATCCTGTACATTTTCCTTTCCCCTGTGTAATTACCTTAAGAAGCTCCAGCTGTTTTTATTCTCAGAATGTTTACTCCCTGATATACAGCTGCCTACCCCTTCGTAAGTGCAGGTCCTAAATGAGCTTTTTTCTCTGTTCCCTCACCACAATCCAGATTCTTTTGGGGAGATACCAGTACAGTAACCATAACAGGAAGTACTTATTTTATTAAGCTACTGCTTTTTTTAAATCTCAGTGGAGATATTTACTGATAAACAGCTACCTACGCAGCATGTTCATGTCGATTCCTAAATGAGCTTTTATCTCTCTCCCCTCACCACAAATCAGATT
Organism: Perognathus longimembris pacificus; assembly: GCF_023159225.1. Lineage (NCBI taxonomy): Eukaryota > Metazoa > Chordata > Mammalia > Rodentia > Heteromyidae > Perognathus > Perognathus longimembris. The sequence goes on along the minus strand of NW_025956300.1, from coordinate 20,408 downwards.
CTTCTGAGGAGTTCCCAGTACAATATCCTTTCCCCTGTGTAATTACCTTAACAAGCTCTAACTGTTTTTATTCTCAGAAGGTTTACTCCCTGATATACAGCTGCCTAAACCCTTCGTAAGTGCAGGTCCTAAATGAGCTTTTTTCTCTGTTCCCTCACCACAATCCAGATTCTTTTGTTGACTTACCAGTACAGGAACAATACCAGGAAGTACTTAATTTATTAAGCTACTGTTTTTCTTTTTTTTCTTTTTTTTTTTTTTTTTTTTTTTTTGGCCAGTCCTGGGCCTTGGACCTAGGTCCGGAGCACTGTCCCTGGTTCCTTCCCGCTCAAGGCTAGCACTCTGCTCCTTGAGCCACAGCGCCGCTTCTGGCCGTTTTCTGTATATGTGGTGCTGGGGAATCGAACCCAGGGCCTCGTGAATCCGAGGCAGGCACTCTTGCCACTAGGCTATATCCCCAGGCCTCTACTGCTTTTCTTAATCTCAGTGGAGATATTTACTGATAAACAGCTACCTACGCAGCATGTTCATGTCGTTCCTAAATGAGCTTTTATCTCTCTCCCCTCACCACAAATCAGATTCTTCTGAGGAGTTCCCAGTACAATATCCTTTCCCCTGTGTAATTACCTTAACAAGCTCCAGCTCTTTTTATTCTCAGAAGGTTTACTCCCTGATATACAGCTGCCTACCCCCTTCGTAAGTGCAGGTCCTAAATGAGCTTTTTTCTCTGTTCCCTCACCACAATCCAGATTCTTTTGCGGAGTTACCAGTACAGTAACCATACCAGCAAGTACTTAATTTATTAAGCTACTGCTTTTCTTAATCTCAGTTGAGATATTTACTCATAAACAGCTACGTAGGCAGCATGTTCATGTCGTTACTAAATGAGCTTTTATCTCTCTCCCCTCACCACAAATCAGATTGTTCTGAGGAGTTCCCAGTACATTATCCTTTCCCCTGTGTAATTACCTTAACAAGCTCCAGCTGTTTTTATTCTCAGAAGGTTTACTCCCTGATATACAGCTGCCTACCCCTTCGTAAGTGCAGGTCCTAAATGAGTTTTTTTCTCTGTTCCCTCACCACAATCCAGATTCTTTTGGGGAGTTACCAGTACAGTAACCATACCAGGAAGTACTTAATTTATTAAGCTACTGATTTCTTAATGTCAGTGGAGATATTTACTGATAAACAGCTACCTACGCAGCATGTTCATGTCGTTCCTAAATGAGCTTTTATCTCTCTCCCCTCACCACAAATCAGATTCTTCTGAGGAGTTCGCAATACATTATCCTTTCCCCTGTGTAATTACCTTAACAAGCTCCAGCTGTTTTTATTCTCAGAAGGTTTACTCCGTGATATACTGCTGCCTACCCCCTTCGTAAGTGCAGGTCCTAAATGAGCTTTTTTCTCTGTTCCCTCACCACAATCCAGATTCTTTTGGGGAGGTACCAGTACAGTAACCATACCAGGAAGTATTTAATTTATTAAGCTACTGCTTTTCTTAATCTCAGTGGAGATATTTACTCATAAACAGCTACCTACGCAGCATGTTCATGTCGTTCCTAAATGAGCTTTTATCTCTCTCCCCTCACCACAAATCAGATTCTTCTGAGGAGTTCCCAGTACATTATCCTTTCCCCTGTGTAATTACCTTAACAAGCTCCAGCTGTTTTTTATTCTCAGAAGGTTTACTCCCTGATATAATGCTACCTACCCCCTTTCATAATTGCAGGTCCTAAATGAGCTTTTTTCTCTGTTCCCTCACCACAATCCAGATTCTTTTGGGGAGTTACCAGTATAGTAACCATACCAGGAAGTACTTAATTTATTAAGCTACTGCTTTTCTTAATCTCAGTGGAGATATTTACTGATAAACAGCTACCTACGCAGCATGTTCATGTCGTTCCTAAATGAGCTTTTATCTCTCTCCCCTCACCACAAATCAGATTCTTCTGAGGAGTTCCCGGTACATTATCCTTTCCCCTGTGTAATTACCTTAACAAGCTCCAGCTGTTTTTATTCTCAGAAGGTTTACTCCCTGATATACAGCTGCCTACCCCCTTCGTAAGTGCAGGTCCTAAATGAGCTTTTTTCTCTGTTCCCTCACCACAATCCAGATTCTTTTGGGGAGGTACCAGTAACGTAACCATACCAGGAAGTACTTAATTTATTAAGCTACTGCATGTCTTAATCTCAGTGGAGATATTTACTGATAAACAGCTACATACGCAGCATGTTCATGTCGTTCCTAAATGAGCTTTTATCTCTCTCCCCTCACCACAAATCAGATTGTTCTGAGGAGTTCCCAGTACATTATCCTTTCCCCTGTGTAATTACTTTAACAAGCTCCAGCTGTTTTTATTCTCAGAAGGTTTACTCCCTGATATACAGCTGCCTACCCCCTTCGTAAGTGCAGGTCCTAAATGAGCTTTTTTCTCTGTTCCCTCACCACAATCCAGATTCTTTTGGGGAGTTACCAGTACAGTAACCATACCAGGAAGTACTTAATTTATTAAGCTACTGCTTTTCTTAATCTCAGTGGAGATATTTACTGATAAACAGCTTGGTACGCAGCATGTTTCATGTCGTTCCTAAATGAGCTTTTATCTCTCTCCCCTCACCACAAATCAGATTCTTCTGAGGAGTTCCCAGTACATTATCCTTTCCCCTGTGTAATTACCTTAACAAGCTCCAGCTGTTTTTATTCTCATAAGGTTTACTCCCTGATATACAGCTGCCTACCCCCTTCGTAAGTGCAGGTCCTAAATGAGCTTTTTTCTCTGTTCCCTCACCACAATCCAGATTCTATTGGGGAGTTACCAGTACAGTAACCATACCAGGAAGTACTTAATTTATTAAGCTACTGCTTTTCTTAATGTCAGTGGAGATATTTACTGATAAACAGCTACCTACGCAGCATGTTCATGTCGTTCCTAAATGAGCTTTTATCTCTCTCCCCTCACCACAAATCAGATTCTTCTGAGGAGTTCGCAGTACATTATCCTTTCCCCTGTGTAATTACCTTAACAAGCTCCAGCTGTTTTTATTCTCAGAAGGTTTACTCCGTGATATACTGCTGCCTACCCCCTTCGTAAGTGCAGGTCCTAAATGAGCTTTTTTCTCTGTTCCCTCACCAAAATCCAGATTCTTTTGGGGAGGTACCAGTACAGTAACCATACCAGGAAGTATTTAATTTATTAAGCTACTGCTTTTCTTAATCTCAGTGGAGATATTTACTCATAAACAGCTACCTACGCAGCATGTTCATGTCGTTCCTAAATGAGCTTTTATCTCTCTCCCCTCACCACAAATCAGATTCTTCTGAGGAGTTCCCAGTACATTATCCTTTCCCCTGTGTAATTACCTTAACAAGCTCCAGCTGTTTTTATTCTCAGAAGGTTTACTCCTGATATACAGCTGCCTACCCCCTTCGTAAGTGCAGGTCCTAAATGAGCTTTTTTCTCTCTTCCCTCACCACAATCCAGATTCTTTTGCGGAGTTACCAGTACAGTAAACATACCAGCAAGTACTTAATTTATTAAGCTACTGCTTTTCTTAATCTCAGTTGAGATATTTACTGATAAACAGCTACGTAGGCAGCATGTTCATGTCGTTACTAAATGAGCTTTTATCTCTCTCCCCTCACCACAAATCAGATTGTTCTGAGGAGTTCCCAGTACATTATCCTTTCCCCTGTGTAATTACTTTAACAAGCTCCAGCTGTTTTTTATTCTCAGAAGGTTTACTCCCTGATATACAGCTGCCTACCCCCTTCGTAAGTGCAGGTCCTAAATGAGCTTTTTTCTCTGTTCCCTCACCACAAACCAGATTCTTTTGGGAGTTACCAGTACAGTAACCATACAGGAAGTACTTAATTTATTAAGCTACTGCTTTTCTTAATCTCAGTGGAGATATTTACTGATAAACAGCTACCTACGCAGCATGTTCATGTCGTTCCTAAATGACCTTTTATCTCTCTCCCCTCACCACAAATCAGATTCTTCTGAGGAGTTCCAGTACATTATCCTTTCCCCTGTGTAATTACCTTAACAAGCTCCAGCTGTTTTTATTCTCAGAAGGTTTACTCCCTGATATACAGCTGCCTACCCCCTTCGTAAGTGCAGGTCCTAAATGAGCTTTTTCTCTGTTCCCTCACCACAATCCAGATTCTTTTGGGGAGTTACCAGTACAGTAACCATACTAGGAAGTACTTAATTTATTAAGCTACTGCTTTTCTTAATCTCAGTGGAGATATTTACTGATAAACAGCTACCTACGCAGCATGTTCATGTCGTTCCTAAATGAGCTTTTATCTCTCTCCCCTCACCACAAATCAGATTCTTCTGAGGAGTTCCCGGTACATTATCCTTTCCCCTGTGTAATTACCTTAACAAGCTCCAGCTGTTTTTATTCTCAGAAGGTTTACTCGCTGATATACTGCTGCCTACCCCCTTCGTAAGTGCAGGTCCTAAATGAGCTTTTTTCTCTGTTCCCTCACCACAATCCAGATTCTTTTGGGGAGTTACCAGTACAGTAACCATACCAGGAAGTACTTAATTTATTAAGCTACTGCTTTTCTTAATCTCAGTGGAGATATTTACTGATAAACAGCTACCTACGCAGCATGTTCATGTCGTTCCTAAATGAGCTTTTATCTCTCTCCCCTCACCACAAATCAGATTCTTCTGAGGAGTTCCCAGTACATTATCCTTTCCCCTGTGTAATTACCTTAACAAGCTCCAGCTGTTTTTATTCTCAGAAGGTTTACTCCCTGATATACAGCTGCCTACCCCCTTCGTAAGTGCAGGTCCTAAATGAGCATTTTTCTCTGTTCCCTCACCACAATCCAGATTCTTTTGGGAGTTACCAGTACAGTAACCATACCAGGAAGTACTTAATTTATTAAGCTACTGCTTTTCTTAATCTCAGTGGAGATATTTACTGATAAACAGCTACCTACGCAGCATGTACATGTCGTACCTATATGAGCATTTATCTCTCTCCCCTCACCACAAATCCGATTCATCTGAGGAGGTCCCAGTACATTATCCTTTCCCCTGTGTAATTACCTTAAAAAGCTCCAGCTGAATTTATTCTCAGAAGGTTTACTCCCTGATATACAGCTGCCTACCCCCTTCGTAAGTGCAGGTCCTAAATGAGCTTTTTTCTCTGTTCCCTCACCACAATCCAGATTTTTGGGGGGATATTTACTGATGAACAGCCACCTATGCAGCATGTTCATGTCGTTCCTAAATGAGCTTTTATCTCTCTCCACTCACCACAAATCAGATTCTTCTGAGGAGTTCCCAGTACATTATCCTTTCCCCTGTGTAATTACCTTAACAAGCTCCAGCTGTTTTTATTCTCAGAAGGTTTACTCCCTGATATACAGCTGACGACCCCCTTTGTAAGTGCAGGTCCTAAATGAGCTTTTTTCTCTGTTCCCTCACCACAATCCAGATTCTTTTGGGGAGTTACCAGTACAGTAACCATACCAGGAAGTACTTAATTTATTAAGCTACTGCTTTCTTAATGTCAGTGGAGATATTTACTGATAAACAGCTACCTACGCAGCATGTTCATGTCGTTCCTAAATGAGCTTTTATCTCTCTCCCCTCACCACAAATCAGATTCTTCTGTGGAGTTCCCAGTACATTATCCTTTCCCCTGTGTAATTACCTTAACAAGCTCCAGCTGTTTTTATTCTCAGAAGGTTTACTCCCTGATATACTGCTGCCTACCCCCTTCGTAAGTGCAGGTCCGAAATGAGCTTTTTTCTCTGTTTCCTCACCACAATCCAGATTATTTTGGGGAGTTACCAGTAGAGTAACCATAACAGGAAGTACTTAATTTATTAAGCTACTGCTTTTCTTAATCTCAGTGGAGATATTTACTGATAAACAGCTACGTACGCAGCACGTTCATGTCGTTCCTAAATGAGTTTTTATCTCTCCCCACTCACCACAAATCAGATTCTTCTGAGGAGTTCCCAATACATTATCCTTTCCCCTGTGTAATTACCTTAACAAGCTCCAGCTGTTTTTATTCTCAGAAGGTTTACTCCCTGATATACAGCTGCCTACCCCCTTCGTAAGTGCAGGTCCTCAATGAGCTTTTTTCTCTGTTCCCTCACCACAATCCAGATTCTTTTGGGGAGTTACCAGTACAATAACCATACCAGGAAGTCCTTAATTCATTAAGCTACTGCTTTTCTTAATCTCATTGGACTTATTTACTGATAAACAGCTACGTACGCAGCATGTTCATGTCGTTCCTAAATGAGCTTTTATCTCTCTCCCCCACCACAAATCAGATTCTTCTGAGGAGTTCCCAGTACATTATCGTTTGCCCTGTGTAATTACCTTAACAAGCTCCAGCTGTTTTTATTCTCAGAAGGTTTACTCCTGAAATACAGCTGCCTAACCCCCTTCGTAAGTGCAGGTCCTAAATGAGCTTCTTTCTCTGTTCCCTCACCACAATCCAGATTCTTTTGGGGAGTTACCAGTACAGTAACCATACCAGGAAGTACTTAATTTATTAAGCTACTGCTTTTCTTAATCTCAGTGGAGATATTTACTGATAAACAGCTACCTACGCAGCATGTTCATGTCGTTCCTAAATGAGCTTTTATCTCTCTCCCCTCACCACAAATCAGATTCTTCTGAGGAGTTCCCAGTACATTATCCTTTCCCCTGTGTAATTACCTTAACAAGCTCCAGCTGTTTTTATTCTCAGAAGGTTTACTCCCTGATATACAGCTGCCTACCACCTTCGTAAGTGCAGGTCCTAAATGAGCTTATTTCTCTGTTCCCTCACCACAATCCAGATTCTTTTGGGGAGATACCAGTACAGTAACCATACCAGGAAGTACTTAATTTATTAAGCTACTGCTTTTCTTTATCTCAGTGGAGATATTTACTGATAAACAGCTACCTACGCAGCATGTTCATGTCGTTCCTAAATGAGCTTTTATCTCTCTCCCTTCACCACAAATCAGATTCTTCTGAGGAGTTACCAGTACATCATGCTTTCCCCTGTGTAATTACCTTAACAAGCTCCAGCTGTTTTTATTCTCAGAAGGTTTACTCCCTGATATACAGCTGCCTACCCCCTTCGTAAGTGCAGGTCCTAAATGAGCTTTGTCCTCTGTTCCCTCACCACAATCCAGATTCCTTTGGTGAGTTACCAGTACAGTAACCATTCCAGGAAGTACTTAATTTATTAAGCTACTGCTTTTCTTAATATCAGTTGAGATATTTACTGATAAACAGCTACCTACGCAGCATGTACATGTCGTTCCTAAAGGAGCTTTTATCTTTCTCCCCTCAAAACAAATCAGATTCTTCTGAGGAGTTCCCAGTACATTATCCTTTCCCATGTGTAATTACCTTAACAAGCTCCAGCTGTTTTTATTCTCAGAAGGTTTACTCCCTGATATACAGTTTCCTACCCCCTTCGTAAGTGCAGGTCCTAAATGAGCTTTATTCTCTGTTCCCTCACCACAATCCAGATTCTTTTGGGGAGTTACCAGTACAGTATCCATACCAGGAAGTACTTAATTTATTAAGCTACTGCTTTTCTAATCTCAGTGGAGATATTTGCTGATATACAGCTCCGTATGCAGCATGTTCATGTCGTTCGTAAATGAGCTTTTATCTCTCTCCGCTCACCACAAATCAGATTCTTCTGAGGATTTCCCAGTACATTATCCTTTCCCCTGTGTAATTACCTTTACAAGCTCCAGCTGTTTTTATTCTCAGAAGGTTTACTCCCTGATATACAGCTGCCTATCCCCTTCGTAAGTGCAGGTACTAAATGAGGTTTTTTCTCTGTCCTCACCATAATCCAGATTCTTTTGGGGAGTTATCAGTACAGTAACCATACCAAGAAGTACTTATTTTATTAAGCTACTGCTTTTCTAAATCTCTGTGGAGTTATTTACTGATAAACAGCTACCTACGCAGCATGTTCATGTCGTTCCTAAATGAGCTTTTATCTCTCTCCCCTCACCACAAATCAGATTCTTCTGAGGAGTTCCCAGTACATCATCCTTTCCCCTGTGTAATTACCTTAACAAGCTCCAGCTGTTTTTATTCTCAGAAGGTTTACTCCCTGATATACAGCTGCCTACCCCCTTCGTAAGAGCAGGTCCTAAATGAGCTTTTTTCTCTGTTCCCTCAACACAATCCAGATTCTTTTGGGGAGTTACCAGTACAGTAACCATACCAGGAAGTACTTAATTTATTAAGCTACTGCTTTTCTTAATCTCAGTGGAGATATTTACTGATAAACAGCTACCTACGCAGCATGTTCATGTCGTTCATAATTGAGCTTTTATCTCTCTCCTCTCACCACTAATCAGATTCTTCTGAGGATTTCCCAGTACATTATCCTTTCCCCTGTGTAATTACCTTTACAAGCTCCAGCTGTTTTTATTCTCAGAAGGTTTACTCCCTGATATACAGCTGCCTATCCCTTCGTAAGTGCAGTTCTAGATGAGGTTTTTTCTCTGTCCCTCACCATAATCCAGATTCTTTCGCGGAGTTACCAGTACAGTAACCATACCAAGAAGTACTTAATTTATTAAGCTACTGCTTTACTAAATCTCAGTGGAGATATTTACTGATAAACAGTACCTACGCAGCATGTTCATGTCGTTCCTAAATGAGCTTTTATCTCTCTCCCCTCACCACAAATCAGATTCTTCTGAGGAGTTCCCAGTACATTATCCTTTCCCCTGTGTAATTACCTTAACAAGCTCCAGCTGTTTTTATTCTCAGAAGGTTTACTCCCTGATATACAGCTGCCTACCCCCTTCGTAAGTGCAGGTCCTAAATGAGCTTATTTCTCTGTTCCCTCACCACAATCCAGATATTTTTGGGAGTTACCAGTACAGTAACCATACCAGGAAGTACTTAATTTATTAAGCTACTGCTTTTCTTAATCTCAGTGGAGATATTTACTGATAAACAGCTACCTACGCAGCATGTCCATGTCGTTCCTAAATGAGCTTTTATCTCTCTCCCCTCACCACAAATCAGATTCTTCTCAGGAGATCCAGTACATTATCCTTTCCCCTGTGTAATTACCTTAACAAGCTCCAGCTGTTTTTATTCTCAGAAGGTTTACTCCCTGATATACAGCTGCCTACCCCCTTCGTAAGTGCAGGTCTTAATGAGGTTTTTTCTCTGTTCCCTTGCCACAATCCAGATTCTTTTAGGGAGATAACAGTACAGTAACCATACCAGGAAGTACTTATTTTATTAAGCTACTGGTTTTTTTAAATCTCAGTATTAGATATTTACTGATAAACAGCTACCTACGCAGCATGTTCATGTCGTTCCTAAATGAGCTTTATCTCTCTCCCCTCAAAACAGTTCAGATTCTTCTGAGGAGTTCCAGTACATTATCCTTTCCCCTGTGTAATTACCTTAACAAGCTCCAGCTGTTTTATTCTCAGAAGGTTTACTCCCTGATATACAGCTGCCTAACCCTTCGTAAGTGCAGGTCCTAAATGAGCTTTTTTCTCTGTTCCCTCACTACAATCCAGAGTCTTTTGGGGAGTTACCAGTACAGTAACCATACCAGGAAGTACTTAATTTATTAACTACTGCTTTTCTTAATATCAGTGGAGATATTTACTGATAAACAGCTACCTACGCAGCATGTTCATGTCGTTCCTAAATGAGCTTTTATCTCTCTCCCCTCACCACAAATCAGATTCTTCTGAGGAGGTCCCAGTACATCATCCTTTCCCTGTTTAATTACCTTAACAATCTCAGCTGTTTTTATTCTCAGAAGGTTTACTCCCTGATATACAGCTGCCTACCCCCTTCGTAAGTGCAGGTCCTAAATGAGCTTTTTTCTCTGTTCCCTCACCACAATCCAGATTTTTTGGGAGTTACCAGTACAGTAACCATACCAGGAAGTACTTAATTTACTAAGCTACTGCTTTTCTTAATCTCAGTGGAGATAATTACTGATAAACTGCTACCTACGCAGCATGTTCATGTCGTTCCTAAATGAGCTTTTATCTCTCTACCCTCACCACAAATCAGATTCTTCTGAGGAGGTCCCAGTACATCATCCTTTCCCCTGTGTAATTACCTTAACAAGCTCCATGTGTTTTTATTCTCAGAAGGTTTACTCCCTGATATACAGCTGCCTACCCCCTTCGTAATTGCAAGTCCTAAATGAGCTTTTTTCTCTGTTCCCTCACCACAATCCAGATTTTTTGGGGAGTTACCAGTACAGTAACCATACCAGGAAGTACTTAATTTATTAAGCTACTGCTTTTCTTAATCTCAGTGAGATATTTACTGATAAACAGCTACCTACTCAGCATGTTCATGTCGTTCCGAAATGAGCTTATATCTCTCTCCCCTCAAAACCAATCAGATTCTTCGGAGGAGTTCCCAGTACATTATCCTTTCCCCTGTGTAATTACCTTAACAAGCTCCAGCTGTTTTTATTCTCAGAAGGTTTACTTCCTGATATACAGCTGCCTACCCCCTTCGTAAGTGCAGGTCCTAAATGAGCTTATTTCTCTGTTCCCTCACCACAATCCAGATTCTTTTGGGGAGTGACCAGTACAGTAACCATACCAGGAAGAACTTTATTTATTAAGCTACTGCTTTTCTTAATCTCAGTGGAGATATTTACTGATAAACAGCTACCTACGCAGCATGTCCATGTCGTTCCTAAATGAGCTTTTATCTCTCTCCCCTCACCACAAATCAGATTCTTCTCAGGAGATCCCAGTACATTATCCTTTCCCCTGTGTAATTACCTTAACAAGCTCCAGCTGTTTTTATTCTCAGAAGGTTTACTCCCTGATATACAGCTGCCTACCCCCTTCGTAAGTGCAGGTCTTAAATGAGGTTTTTTTCTCTGTTCCCTTGCCACAATCCAGATTCTTTTAGGGAGATAACAGTACAGTAACCATACCAGGAAGTACTTATTTATTAAGCTACTGTTTTTTTAAATCTCAGTATAGATATTTGCTGATAAACAGCTACCTACGCAGCATGTTCATGTCGTTCCTAAAAGAGCTTTATCTCTCTCCCCTCAAAACAAATCAGATTCTTCTGAGGAGTTCCCAGTACATTATCCTTTCCCCTGTGTAATTACCTTAACAAGCTCCAGCTGTTTTTATTCTCAGAAGGTTTACTCCCTGATATACAGCTGCCTAACCCTTCGTAAGTGCAGGTCCTAAATGAGCTTTTTTCTCTGTTCCCTCACTACAATCCAGAGTCTTTTGGGGAGTTACCAGTACAGTAACCATACCAGGAAGTACTTAATTTATTAAACTACTGCTTTTCTTAATATCAGTGGAGATATTTACTGATAAACAGCTACCTACGCAGCATGTTCATGTCGTTCCTAAATGAGCTTTTATCTCTCTCCCCTCACCACAAATCAGATTCTTCGGAGGAGGTCCCAGTACATCATCCTTTCCCCTGTTTAATTACCTTAACAATCTCCAGCTGTTTTTATTCTCAGAAGGTTTACTCCCTGATATACAGCTGCCTACCCCCTTCGTAAGTGCAGGTCCTAAATGAGCTTTTTTCTCTGTTCCCTCACCACAATCCAGATTTTTTGGGGAGTTACCAGTACAGTAACCATACCAGGAAGTACTTAATTTACTAAGCTACTGCTTTTCTTAATCTCAGTGGAGATAATTACTGATAAACTGCTACCTACGCAGCATGTTCATGTCGTTCCTAAATGAGCTTTTATCTCTCTACCCTCACCACAAATCAGATTCTTCTGAGGAGGTCCCAGTACATCATCCTTTCCCCTGTGTAATTACCTTCACAAGCTCCATGTGTTTTTATTATCAGAAGGTTTACTCCCTGATATACAGCTGCCTACCCCCTTCGTAATTGGAAGTCCTAAATGAGCTTTTTTCTCTGTTCCCTCACCACAATCCAGATTATTTGGGGAGTTACCAGTACAGTAACCATACCAGGAAGTACTTAATTTATTAAGCTACTGCTTTTCTTAATCTCAGTGGAGATATTTACTGATAAACAGCTACCTACTCAGCATGTTCATGTCGTTCCGAAATGAGCTTATATCTCTCTCCCCTCAAAACCAATCAGATTCTTCGGAGGAGTTCCCAGTACATTATCCTTTCCCCTGTGTAATTACCTTAACAAGCTCCAGCTGTTTTTATTCTCAGAAGGTTTACTTCCTGATATACAGCTGCCTACCCCCTTCGTAAGTGCAGGTCCTAAATGAGCTTATTTCTCTGTTCCCTCACCACAATCCAGATTCTTTTGGGGAGTGACCAGTACAGTAACCATACCAGGAAGAACTTTATTTATTAAGCTACTGCTTTTCTTAATCTCAGTGGAGATATTTACTGATAAACAGCTGCCTACGCAGCATGTTCATGTCGTTCCTAAATGAGCTTTTATCTCTCTCCCTCACCACAAATCAGATACTTCTGAGGAGTTCCCAGTACATTATCCTTTCCCCTGTGTAATTACCTTAACAAGCTCCAGCTGTTTTTATTCTCAGAAGGTTTACTCCTGATATACACCTGCCTACCCCCTTCGTAAGTGCAGGTCCTAAATGAGCTTTTTTCTCTGTTCCCTCACCACAATCCAGATTCTTTTGGGGAGTTACCAGTACAGTAACCATACCAGGAAGTACTTAATTTATTAAGCTACTGCTTTTCTTAATCTCAGTGGAGATATTTACTGATAAACAGCTACCTACGCACCATGTTCATGTCGTTCCTAAATGAGCTTTTATCTCTCTCCCCTCACTACAAATCAGATTCTTCTGAGAGTTCCCAGTACATTATCCTTTCCCCTGTGTAATTACCTTAACAAGCACCAGCTGTTTTTATTCTCAGAAGGTTTACTCCCTGATATACAGCTGCCTACCCCCTTCGTAAGTGCAGGTCCTAAATGAGCTTTTTTCTCTATTCCCTCAACACAATCCAGATTCTTTTGGGGAGTTACCAGTACAATAACCATACCAGGAAGCACTTAATTTATTAAGCTATTGCTTTTCTTAATCTCAGTGGAGATATTTACTGATAAACAGCTACCTACGCAGCATGTTCATGTCGTTCCTAAATGAGCTTTTATCTCTCTCCCCTCACCACAAATCAGATTCTTCTGAGGAGTTCCAAGTATATTATCCTTTCCCCTGTGTAATTACCTTAACAAGCTCCAGCTGTTTTTATTCTCAGAAGGTTTACTCCCTGATATACAGCTGCCTACCCCCTTCGTAGTGCAGGTCCTAAATGAGCTTTTTTCTCTGTTCCCTCACCACAATCCAGATTCTTTGGGGAGTTACCAGTACAGTAACCATACCAGGAAGTACTTAATTTATTAAGCTACTGCTTTTCTTAATCTCAGTGGAGATATTTACTGATAAACAGCTACCTACGCAGCATGTTCATGTCGTTCCTAAATGAGCTTTTATCTCTCTCCCCTCACCACAAATCAGATTCTTCTGAATTGTTCCCAGTACATTATCCTTTCCCCTGTGTAATTACCTTAACAAGCTCCAGCTGTTTTTATTCTCAGAAGGTTTACTCCCTGATATACAGCTGCCTACCCCCTTCGTAAGTGCAGGTCTTCAATGAGCATTTTCTCTGTTCCCTCACCACAATCCAGATTCTTCTGGGGAGTTACCAGTACAGTAACCATACCAGGAAGTACTTAATTTATTAAGCTACTGCTTTTCTTAATCTCAGTGGAGATATTTACGGATAAACAGCTACCTACGCAGCATGTTCATGTCCTTCCTAAATGAGCTTTTATCTCTCTCCCCTCACCACAAATCAGATTCTTCTTAATATTTCCCAGTACATTATCCTTTCCCCTGTGTAATTACATTAACAAGTTCCAGTTGTTTTTACTCCCAGAAGTTTTACTCCCTGATATACAGCTGCCTACCCCCTTCGTAAGTGCAGGTCCTAAATGAGCTTTTTTCTCTGTTCCCTCACCACAATCCAGATTCTTTTGGGGAGGTACCAGTACAGTAACCATACCAGGAAGTACTTAATTTATTAAGCTACTGCATATCTTAATCTCAGTGGAGATATTTACTGATAAACAGCTACCTACGCAGCATGTTCATGTTGTTCCTAAATGACCTTTTATCTCTCTCCCCTCACCACACATCAGATTCTTCTGAGGAGTTCCCAGTACATTATCCTTTCCCCTGTGTAATTACCTTAACAAGCTCCACGTGTTTTTATCTCAGAAGTTTTACTCCCTGATATACAGCTGCCTACCCCCTTCGTAAGTGCAGGTCCTAAATGAGCTTTTTTCTCTGTTCCCTCACCACAATCCAGATTCTTTTGCGGAGTTACCAGTACAGTAACCATACCAGGAAGTACTTAATTTATTAAGCTACTGCTTTACTTAATCTCAGTGGAGATATTTACTGATAAACAGCTACCTACGCAGCATGTTCATATAGTTCCTAAATGAGCTTTTATCTCTCTCCCCTCACCACAAATCAGATTCTTCTGAGGAGTTCCAGTACATTATCCTTTCCCTTGTGTAATTACCTTAATAAGCTCCAGCTGTTTTTATTCTCAGAAGGTTTACTCCCTGATATACAGCTGCCTACCCCCTTCGTAAGTGCAGGTCCTAAATGAGCTTTTTTCTCTGTTCCCTCACCACAATCCATTTCTTTTGGGGAGATACCAGTACAGTATCCATACCAGGAAGTACTTAATTTATTAAGCTAGTGCTTTTCTTCATCTCAGTGGAGATATTTACTGATAAACAGCTACTACGCAGCATGTTCATGTCGTTCCTAAATGAGCTTTTATCTCTCTCCCCTCACCACAATTCAGATTCTTCTGAGGAGTTCCCAGTACATTATCCTTTCCCCTGTGTAATTACCTTAACAAGCTCCAGCTGTTTTTATTCTCAGAAGGTTTACTCCCTGATATACAGCTGCCTACCCCCTTCGTAAATGCAGGTACTAAATGAGCTTTTTTCTCTGTTCCCTCACCACAATCCAGATTCTTTTGGGGAGTTCCCAGTACAGTAACCATACCAGGAAGTACTTACTTTATTAAGCTACTTCTTTTCTTAATCTCAGTGGAGATATTTACTGATAAACAGCTACCTACGCAGCATGTTCATGTCGTTCCTAAATGAGCTTTTATCTCTCTCCCCTCACCACAAATCAGATTCTTCTGAGAAGTTCCCAGTACATTATCCTTTCCCCTGTGTAATTACCTTAAGAAGCTCCAGCTGTTTTTATTCTCAGAGGGTTTTACTCCCTGATATACAGCTGCCTACCCCCTTCGTAAGTGCAGGTCCTAAATGAGCTTTTTTCTCTGTTCCCACACCACAATCCAGATTCTTTTGGGGAGGTACCAGTACAGTAACCATACCAGGAAGTACTTAATTTATTAAGCTACTGCATGTCTTAATCTTAGTGGAGATATTTACTGATAAACAGCTACCTACGCAGCATGTTCATATAGTTCTTAAATGAGCTTTTATCTCTCTCCCCTCACCACAAATCAGATTCTTCTGAATTGTTCCCAGTACATTATCCTTTCTCCTGTGTAATTACCTTAACTAGCTCCAGGTGTTTTTATTCTCAGAAGGTTTACTCCCTGATATACAGCTGCCTACCCCCTTCGTAAGTGCAGGTCCTAAATGAGCTTTTTTCTCTGTTCCCTCACCACAATCCAGATTCTTTGGGGAGTTACCAGTACAGTAACCATACCAGGAAGTACTTAATTTATTAAGCTACTGCTTTTCTTAATCTCAGTGGAGATATTTACTGATAAACAGCTACCTACGCAGCATGTTCATGTCGTTCCTAAATGAGCTTTTATCTCTCTCCCCTCACCACAAATCAGATTCTTCTGAATTGTTCCCAGTACATTATCCTTTCCCCTGTGTAATTACCTTAACAAGCTCCAGCTGTTTTTATTCTCAGAAGGTTTACTCCCTGATATACAGCTGCCTACCCCCTTCGTAAGTGCAGGTCTTCAATGAGCATTTTCTCTGTTCCCTCACCACAATCCAGATTCTTCTGGGGAGTTACCAGTACAGTAACCATACCAGGAAGTACTTAATTTATTAAGCTACTGCTTTTCTTAATCTCAGTGGAGATATTTACGGATAAACAGCTACCTACGCAGCATGTTCATGTCCTTCCTAAATGAGCTTTTATCTCTCTCCCCTCACCACAAATCAGATTCTTCTTAATATTTCCCAGTACATTATCCTTTCCCCTGTGTAATTACATTAACAAGTTCCAGTTGTTTTTACTCCCAGAAGTTTTACTCCCTGATATACAGCTGCCTACCCCTTCGTAAGTGCAGGTCCTAAATGAGCTTTTTTCTCTGTTCCCTCACCACAATCCAGATTCTTTTGGGGAGGTACCAGTACAGTAACCATACCAGGAAGTACTTAATTTATTAAGCTACTGCATGTCTTAATCTCAGTGGAGATATTTACTGATAAACAGCTACCTACGCAGCATGTTCATGTTGTTCCTAAATGACCTTTTATCTCTCTCCCCTCACCACACATCAGATTCTTCTGAGGAGTTCCCAGTACATTATCCTTTCCCCTGTGTAATTACCTTAACAAGCTCCACGTGTTTTTATTCTCAGAAGTTTTACTCCCTGATATACAGCTGCCTACCCCCTTCGTAAGTGCAGGTCCTAAATGAGCTTTTTTCTCTGTTCCCTCACCACAATCCAGATTCTTTTGCGGAGTTACCAGTACAGTAACCATACCAGGAAGTACTTAATTTATTAAGCTACTGCTTTTCTTAATCTCAGTGGAGATATTTACTGATAAACAGCTACCTACGCAGCATGTTCATATAGTTCCTAAATGAGCTTTTATCTCTCTCCCCTCACCACAAATCAGATTCTTCTGAGGAGTTCCAGTACATTATCCTTTCCCTTGTGTAATTACCTTAATAAGCTCCAGCTGTTTTTATTCTCAGAAGGTTTACTCCCTGATATACAGCTGCCTACCCCCTTCGTAAGTGCAGGTCCTAAATGAGCTTTTTTCTCTGTTCCCTCACCACAATCCATTTCTTTTGGGGAGATACCAGTACAGTATCCATACCAGGAAGTACTTAATTTATTAAGCTAGTGCTTTTCTTCATCTCAGTGGAGATATTTACTGATAAACAGCTACCTACGCAGCATGTTCATGTCGTTCCTAAATGAGCTTTTATCTCTCTCCCCTCACCACAATTCAGATTCTTCTGAGGAGTTCCCAGTACATTATCCTTTCCCCTGTGTAATTACCTTAACAAGCTCCAGCTGTTTTTATTCTCAGAAGGTTTACTCCCTGATATACAGCTGCCTACCCCCTTCGTAAATGCAGGTACTAAATGAGCTTTTTTCTCTGTTCCCTCACCACAATCCAGATTCTTTTGGGGAGTTCCCAGTACAGTAACCATACCAGGAAGTACTTACTTTATTAAGCTACTTCTTTTCTTAATCTCAGTGGAGATATTTACTGATAAACAGCTACCTACGCAGCATGTTCATGTCGTTCCTAAATGAGCTTTTATCTCTCTCCCCTCACCACAAATCAGATTCTTCTGAGAAGTTCCCAGTACATTATCCTTTCCCCTGTGTAATTACCTTAAGAAGCTCCAGCTGTTTTTATTCTCAGAGGTTTACTCCCTGATATACAGCTGCCTACCCCCTTCGTAAGTGCAGGTCCTAAATGAGCTTTTTTCTCTGTTCCCACACCACAATCCAGATTCTTTTGGGGAGGTACCAGTACAGTAACCATACCAGGAAGTACTTAATTTATTAAGCTACTGCATGTCTTAATCTCAGTGGAGATATTTACTGATAAACAGCTACCTACGCAGCATGTTCATATAGTTCTTAAATGAGCTTTTATCTCTCTCCCCTCACCACAAATCAGATTCTTCTGAATTGTTCCCAGTACATTATCCTTTCTCCTGTGTAATTACCTTAACTAGCTCCAGGTGTTTTTATTCTCAGAAGGTTTACTCCCTGATATACAACTGCCTACCCCCTTCGTAAGTGCAGGTCCTAAATGAGCTTTTTTCTCTGTTCCCTAACCACAATCCAGATTCTTTTGCGGAGTTACCAGTACAGTAACCATACCAGGAAGTACTTAATTTATTAAGTTACTGCTTTACTTAATCTCAGTGGAGATATTTACTGATAAACAGATACCTACGCAGCATGTTCATATAATTCCTAATGAGCTTTTATCTCTCTCCCCTCACCACAAATCAGATTCTTTTGAGGAGTTCCCAGTACGTTATCCTTTCCCCTGTGTAATTACCTTAACAAGCTCCAGCTGTTTTTATTCTCAGAAGGTTTACTCCCTGATATACAGCTGCCTACCCCCTTCGTAAGTGCAGGACCTAAATGAGCTTTTTTCTCTGTTCCCTCACCACAATCAAGATTCTTTTGGGGAGTTACCAGTACAGTAACCATACCAGGAAGTACTTAATTTATCAAGCTACTGCTTTTCTTAATCTCAGTGGAGATATTTACTGATAAATAGCTACCTATGCAGCATTTTCATGTCATTCCTAAATGAGCTTTTATCTCTCTCCCTCACCACAAATCAGATTCTTCTGAGGAGTTCAGAGTACATTATCCTTTCCCCTGTGTAATTACCTTAACAAGCTCCACCTGTTTTTATACTCAGAAGGGATACTCCCTGATATACAGCTGCCTACCCCCTTCGTAAGTGCAGGTCCTAAATGAGACTTTTTCTCTGTTCCCTCACCACAATCCAGATTATTTTGGGGAGTTACTAGTACAGTAACCATGCCAGGAAGTACTTAATTTATTAAGCTATTGCTTTTCTTAATCTCAGTGGAGATATTTACTGATAAACAGCTACCTACGCCGCATGTTCATGTCTTTCCTAAATGAGCTTTTACCTCTCTCCCCTCACCACAAATCAGATTCTTCTGAGGAGTTCCCAGTACATTATCCTTTCCCCTGTGTAATTACCTTGACAAGCTCCAGCTGTTTTTATTCTCAGAAGGTTTACTCCCTGATATACAGCTGCCTACGCCCTTCGTAAGTGCAGGTCCTAAATGAGCTTTTTTCTCTGTTCCCTCACCTCAATCCAGATTCTTTTGGGGAGTTACCAGTACAGTAACCATACCAGGAAGTACTTAATTTATTAAGCTACTGATTTTCTTTTTTCTTTTTTTTTTTTTTTTTTTTGGCCAGTCCTGGGCCTTGGACCTAGGGCCGGAGCACTGTCCCTGGTTTCTTCCCGCTCAAGGCTAGCACTCTGCCCCTTGAGCCACAGCGCCGCTTCTGGCCGTTTTCTTTATATGTGGTGCTGGGAATCGAACCCAGGGCCTCGTGAATCCGAGGCAGGCACTCTTGCCACTAGGCCATATCCCCAGGCCTCTACTGCTTTTCTTAATCTCAGTGGAGATATTTACTGATAAACAGCTACCTACGCAGCATGTTCATGTCGTTCCTAAATGAGCTTTTATCTCTCTCCCCTCACCACAAATCAGATTCTTCTGAGGAGTTCCCAGTACATTATCCTTTCCCCTGTGTAATTACCTTAACAAGCTCCAGCTGTTTTTATTCTCAGAGGGTTTACTCTCTGATATACAGCTGCCTACCCCCTTCGTAAGTGCAGGTCATAAATGAGCTTTTTTCTCTGTTCCCTCACCACAATCCAGATTCTTTTGGGGAGTTACCAGTACAGTAACCATACCAGGAAGTACTTAATTTATTAAGCTACTGCTTTTCTTAATCTCAGTGGAGATATTTACTGATAAACAGCTACCTACGCAGCATGCACATGTCGTTCCTAAATGAGCTTTTATCTCTCTCCCCTCACCACAAATCAGATTCTTCTGAATTGTTCCCAGTACATTATCCTTTCCCCTGTGTAATTACCTTAACAAGCTCCAGCTGTTTTTATTCTCAGAAGGTTTACTCCCTGATATACAGGTGCCTACCCCCTTCGTAAGTGCAGGTCCTAAATGAGCTTTTTTCTCTGTTCCCTCACCACAATCCAGATTCTTTTGCGGAGTTACCAGTACAGTAACCATACCAGCAAGTACTTAATTTATTAAGCTACTGCTTTTCTTAATCTCAGTTGAGATATTTACTCATAAACAGCTACGTAGGCAGCATGTTCATGTCGTTACTAAATGAGCTTTTATCTCTCTCCCCTCACCACAAATCAGATTGTTCTGAGGAGTTCCCAGTACATTATCCTTTCCCCTGTGTAATTACCTTAACAAGCTCCAGCTGTTTTTATTCTCAGAAGGTTTACTCCCTGATATACAGCTGCCTACCCCCTTCGTAAGTGCAGGTCCTAAATGAGCTTTTTTCTCTGTTCCCTCACCACAATCCAGATTCTTTTGGGGAATTACCAGTACAGTAACCATACCAGGAAGTACTTAATTTA
>NW_025956299.1:0-30635 GCF_023159225.1 Perognathus longimembris pacificus | reverse complement strand
AGTTGTTTTTTGTGGATCATAGCTCCCAAGTAGTTCAATTTTAGCTTTGCAGTTTTTAACTTGATTACTTCGTCTTGGTGACCTGTCTTGCCTTATGGGCTGTGCTAATGTCATGATTTGTTAGGCAGCTCATAGCTCTTGGATCTTGGGCACGACCCACGTTCCAGTCGGAAACAGCACTGCCTGCCAATGGCCCAATTATCTGTAACATTTTGGTCTGCTACAAGTTTTCTGAAAACTGCTTCTACGATGGGTGACTGGCAAATGTTACATAGACACACGAATATTACAGATTTTGGACTCTGTTCTGCTATTTTCCTGTGTGGTCGCTGGCTCCTACACATGTATTTTAAACTTTAATTTATTTAAATTTTTTTTCTTTGCCGAATGTGGGGTATGAATTCTGTGCCTGGGTTCTGTCCTTGAGGTCTTCGGTTGAAGTCTAGTGCTCTACCACCTGAGCCACAGCACCACTTCTGGTTTTCTAGTGGGTCGTTGGAGATACAGTTTTATGAACTTTCCTGCCTGAGCTGGCTTTGAACCTGGATCTCTGGGTCTCAGCCTCCTGAGTAGCTAGCATGACAGGAGTGAGCCACATTTATTAGGCCTACAAAACTCTTTCACTTTCTTTTTAGTGATTTCCAGTGGTATTGTGTTCCAGGGCCTTCCACAAGCTAGGCAAGTACCTCAGCTCTTAGCCCTGGTTGTTTTTATGCTGCCTTTGTAGGCATTTCGGAGAGAAAATGCACAGGTGTCAGAATAAAATGTGTAGAGCTGGAAGCTTGGAATCCTGAATAGAGGTGCTGGCCTCTATAGCCCTAGGTAGAACAGTGTGGATGGACCCCATTAGAACCTGCTCTGGAAAAATCATGCCTTGCCCAGGCCCCTGGCCTATGTTCAAGTCTGCATAAAGTTTTCATTTATACTTTCATATCCATCCTGGGGCCTGGAGAAGGAGGTGAAGGCATTTGTGAGGAAGGGCAGCTTATCTTTAATCCTTCATATGTTGGTGCTGATCAGAACAATTTCAGTGACCCTCCTAGGCCCCTGCCCAAGCCTCTGACTCTTTGCTATGTATTCATTTCTGCTTTTGGTCATGTCCTGCTCTGTGATTGTGAGTTAAGGGGCTGAGGGGCTGTGTGGAAAATATGTTATTTTTATTACATAGGTTTTACACACATTTTGTTTAGCATAGCAAAGCATATAAAGTTTCTTTTTGGTGAATGTAAAATTTATTGTTTCAGGGCCTCCCACAACCTAGGCAAGCAACTCAACACTGAACCTCACCCCTTTAATATAACCCAGTCAGTTCCTTTATACTGTTTTTTTCAAGTTTTCTAGTAAGGACCTCCTGTGTGACTTTCTGTTTTGTTCTTCCCTTGTCGCCTATATAGGATCCTGCTTCCTGGGGAGTAGTTCCAGCATGCCCATCCTTTGTTGCCTGTTGACTTCTTCTGCTTGTAAGTTACTTTGAGGGCAAAATGTGTCTAGTATCAGCAGAAAACATGGAGTACATACACTTGGAATTTTGAGTGCAGTATCTGGAAAGTATGGCCCAATGTAGAAAAGTAGCTTGAATGACATCCCTCCCCTGAAGAAGTGACACCCATTCAAAAAACATTCTGAAGTTGGCATCACTGTCCGTCAAAGTTCTAAGACCCTCTAATCATTGAATCACAATCATATGAGGAGGCATCAGGGAGAAGGTGACAAGGATCTGGTATGAAAACCATGGCCACCTGGTTTAGTTTACGAGCTGAGCAACCAGTGTGGCAGGGACTGAAGCAACCAGACCCTGGCTGGCCCTGCTCCAAGGTAATACTGGGCGATGGAGGGGACTTGAAAGTGCCATGGTGTCAACAGGCAAATGGCCCTCTCAGACCCTGACAGCTATTCCTTATGCTCATTAGTGTGCAGTTCCAGACAGGACTCCATCTAAGTAGCCACACAGATGCTTGGGCCCTCAATTGCTGCTATGAGGCAGGATGCAGAATGAGACTTGGCAAAACACACATTTTAGCCATAAAGCATGCCTGGCATGCCTGGCAAGCCTGCCATAAAGCAGGGCTGGCTGTTTACTCCTGGTACTTGAACTCTGGGCCTGGGAGCTGTCCCTGAGCTTCTTTTTGCTTAATGCTAGCACTCTACCACTTTAACGACAGCACCATTTCCGGGCTTTTCTGTTTATGTGGTACTGAGGAGTCGAACTCAAGGCTTTATGCATGCTAGGCAAGCACTCTACCACTAATCCACATCTCAGCCCCAGTCTTGGGTTTTGAGATGACACTTTAGGCATCTGAGGATCAGACGTCGCCGTTGAAGCAACAGAAGCATGGGCCTCACTTGATCAACACTAGGGTTGTTTGATGGTAGAGAGTGGGGTGTCCCAGGCATGCACTGAGCATTGTAGACTCAGGCTGGAAAGGCCACCATGATGCTTGGGCTGGATAAAGCTGAAGCCCGGAGATTAGTAGGTGCTATCATGGGTGACAGAAAATCTACAAGCCATTAAAAGAAAAGTTTGATAAATTGAAATCCTTTAAAGAAAATCAGTACAAACCTCCTAAGATTCCAAACGTAAGCTGCAAAACTCGTCAGACAAAGCACCCATTAATTCTAAGTACAGAGTGTCAATAAATTCAAGAATAGAGCCAGGCACCAGTGCTCACACCAATGATCTTTGCTACTCAGGAGGCTGAGATCTGAGGATCATGGCTCAAAAGCCAGTGCAGGCAGGAATGTCCTTGAGTCCCTTATCTCCAATTAAATGCCAGAAAACCAGAAGTGGCACTGGCTCAAGGACAGCCCACGACGGACAACAGCAAAAGAACAGACCACTGAATAACCTGAGAGACACATGGTCCAAACATGTGAACATGGAAGGAGATGCGACTAACTGTTGAATCTCCATAAATTGTATGTCATTGATTGTTCAACAGTGGCACCAAATGACTGTTAATTCTTTTTCAGATTCATATGTGCAAATCCCCTGTATTGATGGTGATTCTTAGGGACGTTTTTGGTGTTTCATTATTTTCTAGGATTGGCTTTATTTGACTAAGTGTTGGATTGTTAACATGCAAAATACAGTTGATGTTGGATTCTTCTAGACCAGCAGCTTTACGAATTAGTACACTGAAGAAAACTGCACTTGTGCCACCTAGTGTCTCATTTAAGTGCCTCTCTCCTCTCCTATTTCCCTCTCTTCTCTCCTCCCCTCCCCTCCTCTTTTTTCTTTTTCAGACATTGTATTGCTGCATTAGGACCAGGGGGGTCTCAAATTTGTCTTCTTGCCTCAGCCTCCCAACTGTTGTGGTTACCTGCATTTACCACCCTACCAGTCTCAATATTATCTTTCCCCTCCCCCTCCTCCCTTCTCCTCCCCCTCCATCCTCGCTCCTCCTCTTCCCCTCCTCTTTTCTGTCTTTTCTCTGTCCCTAGATGTTGTATTTCTACATTAGACCAAGCTTATTTTGAACTCTCAATCTTCCTTCCTCATCCTACCAACTGTTGGGCTTACCTGAATTTGCTACCCCTACCTGGCTCAATTTTATGATCTAAAATTTCCTGAAAAAGGACTCTTCTAGGGGCAGGGAATATGGTCTTAGTGGCAAGAGTGATTGCCTCTTATACCTGAAGCCCTGGGTTCGATTCCTCAGCCCCGAAATATATAGAAAGGGTCAGAGGTGGTGCTGTGGCTCAAGTGGCAAAGGGTTAGCCTTGAGCAAAAAGAACCCAGAGACAGTGCTCTGGCCCTGAGTCCAAGCCCCAATACTGCCCTCTCCCCCCAAGGAACTCCTTTAGTTCTGTTTGAATAACAGACTTACCTGTAGAATAAAATAGAATGGGTTTCGTTCCCCTTTTCATTTTGAAAACATTATTCTCCCTCTTCCTCTTCTCCTTATCTCTCCTCTGTGTCCTTGCCTCCTTTTCCTCCTCCGCCTTCTCCTCTCCTCCTCTCCATTGATAACATGAGAACATACCTTAATTTTTCTTCACTTAATGCCAATCATTCTTACAATTCCACCAAGTCCTATTCTTGGCCCTACAATTATAGTTTAAACTCTAGTTTACATTATAGTTTAAACAAAACAATTGACTGTGAATCTAGAAACAAAGAATTATAGTTCTTTTAATTACCCGAAAAGGTGAAGAGGAGCTCCTAACTCCTCCACCCATACATAAAAGTATGGCTTTTTAATTAACTTTTTAAGGATAATGGTAATCCAGTGGCCCTTAGGGAGCCAAAAATTTGGTGCAAATCCAAGGTAAAGTAACCTATAATGCTTATCCTATCTTTTATATTCATAATAGCTATTCTTCTAAAACCCCTAGCAAAAGTTTTAATGGGTCAACCAACAGTAACGAATCCTGATCAAATGACTGAATCTATAAAATGAGCCTTCATTATTAGTCTGATTCCACTTATTCCTTTTCTTCAATATAAAAAAAGAGACAGTCATCTCTATCACTGAATAACTATTCACTCCACAGAATTATACATAAGCTATAAGCTTTAAGTTAGATCTTTATGCTGTTAATTTTTTTTATCTATAGCCTTATTCCTCACTTGGTCCATCATAGAATTTTCTACATGCTATATACATTCAGATCCAAACCTAAACTGATTTATGACCTACCTCCTATATTTCTCATCACTATGATCATCCTAGTCACAGCTAATAATATGTTCCAACTCTTTAGTGATGGGAGGGGTGTAGGAATTATATCCTTTCTATGAACCGGATGATGGTATTGTCGAGCAATGCTAACACTGCAGCTTTACAAGGTATTATCTATAACCACATTGGACACATTGGCTTTATTTTATCTATAGCATGATTTTATAATACCTGTAATTCATGAGAACTTCAACAACTTTTTTTTTAATAAGTAATGAAACTGCCCTTACCCTTACTGGGTTTAATTGTAGCAGCTACTGGTATATCCGCTCAATTTGGCTACACCCATGGCTTCCATCTGCCATAGAAGGTCCTACACCTGTATCTGGTCTACTATACTCTAGTACTATAGTTGAAGCAGGAATCTTTCTGTTAATTCATTTTATCCCTTTGTAGCTAATCTCCCAAATATTATATCACTAATGCTATGTATTGGGGCCATTGCAACCTTATTCACAGCCAATCTGTGCCCTGACCCAAAACGATATTAGAAAAATTATTGCATTCTCTACCTTAAGCCAACTAGGTTTGATAATAGTAACTCTAGGCATTAATCAGCCTTATTTATCATTTCTTCACATCTGTACACATGCATTCTTCAAAGCTATGTTACTTATATGTTCTGGCTCAATTATCCACAACTTAAACGATGAACAATACATTCGAAAAATAGGAGGAATCGCCCCATGTCTACCATTTACAACATCTGCTCTAATTGTATGTAGCCTAGCTTAACTGGCACACCCTTCCTTACAGGATTTTACTCAAAGGCCTAATCAATGAAGCAATAAATCTGTCATATACTAATTCCTTGGGCCCTAATCACCCTAATTGCAACATCTTTTACAGCTATCTACAGCTCACAAATTATTTTCTTCATTTTAAAAGGACATCCACAATTTTTACCAATTAATTCCATCAATTAAAATAATCCAAGCCTAATTAATCCGATCAAACGCCTTCTAATAGGAAGCATCTTCACTGGTTTCCTATTTTCCAACTGTATTAATCCTATCAACACCCAAACTGTAACTATGCCTTATAATCAAATTATCAGCTCTAACAGTAACTATCATAGGGTTTATTACTGCAATAGAACCCTGCCGAGTCAGCCGGCAGTTGAACGGGAATCCTGACTGAGGGCGGCGAGGATTAAGGAAAAGGAAAAATAGAAGACAAGAGAAAAAAGATAAGAGGCAAAGATGGGGCACGGGAGGTCTGCATCTCGAGATTGAAACTCAAGACTGCAGCCATGTTTATTCTTAACTTCCAGCTTATATGCAGTTTGAAAACCAGGAAACAGCAGCATAGGCTTAAAATTCCAGAACACAAAAAAGGCTTGGAGTTAGCAATACCCGATGATAGCTAAGACTGATGAGGTTGGTTAACATAAGAATGGACTCATGGCAGACACAGTAAAACATTTCTGATTTCCATTAAGCCATGTCCTTGCGTGTCTTTGAAAACACAGCCAGAGGTCAGGAAGAATTTAGCTGCTAGCTCAGCTCCTGACATAGAACTAAACATTATATCATCTTATTTAAAATTAAATCCAAAATCATATTCATTCAACTTCTCTAACCAGCTAAGGAATTTTTCCAACCATCATACATAGACTCCTTCCTAATATAGGTCTCACATTTAGTCAAAAATTAGCAACATCAACTATAGACTATACATGAAATGAAAAAATTATACCTAAAACCCTAGCTACCATTAATACATTTTCTAGCTCCGTGTCATATCATAAAGGCCTATTAAATGTATTCATCATTCATCTTATCCACCTACTTTCTACTAGTTATTATTAGCTAAATGCCATGAGTAATTTCAATAATAAGATAAACAGCTATAGAGTTCAATCACCAACTACTGTAATTCAACTCCCATAACTGTACTTAGCCGCCACCCCAAGTGAATCTTCCCGAACTAGTAATACATTGTCTTCACCAAATGCTAAAATATTATCTCAATTATATAATCCACCTACACCTAACCCCTCAAAATGCAGAACAGTAATTACTAAAATGACTTCTAGTGTGATTCCTAATAATAGTAAAAATCAGTCTCATAAATTTGAGCCTCAAGTTTCAGGATATTCATCACTTGATATAGCACTTGTATAACCAAATACTACTAACATCCCTCATAAATAAATAAAAAAATACAATCATACCAATATAAGAGCTATCATTTGGAATTATTAAGATCACAACCCAACAGCCCCACTAACAATCAATCCTACACCCGCGAAAATAGGTGAAGCTTTTATAGCCGCCCCAACAAAACCTAAAACTATTAAGATTAAAGTTAAATAAAGTAAATTTGTCATGATTTTCACATGCACTTAAACCATGACCAATGACATGAAAAATCGTTAATTGAACTATAAAAACACTTTATAATGACAATCATATCAAAGTCTCATCCTCTCATAAAAATAGTAAACCATGCTTTCATTGACCTTCCAACTCCAACATCTCAGGATGATGAAACTTAGGATCCCTTTTTGGAGTATGCTTAATTATCCAAATTTCTACTGGCCCTATTCTTATCTATGCACTACACATTTGATACACTCACAACATTTTCTTCAGTCGCGCATATTTGCTGAGATGTTAACTATAGTTGATTATTCCGATGTATATACTCTAACGGAGCATCATAATTCTTCATTTGTCTTTATCTGCACATTGCACGAGGTATTTATTAGGGCTCATACCTCTACAAAGAAACCTGACATATCGGAATTATTCTATTTCTAGTAATTGCTACAGCCTTTATAGGATATGTACTTCCATGAGGACAGATTTCATTTTGAGGAGCCACTGTAATTACCAATGTATTATCTGCAATTCCTTATATTGGCTCAGACCTAGCAAGAGTGAATTTGAGGGGGGTTTCCAGTTGATAAAGCTACTTTAACTCATTTCTTCGCATTCCATTTCATTCTACCATTTATTATTGCAGCAATGTCCATAGTTCATCTTTTATTTCTTCACGAAACAGGATCTAATAATCCACTAGGCATCCTGTCTGATTTAGATAAAATTCTATTCATCCTTACTACTCGTTCAAAGATCTATTAGGAGGTGTAGCATTGCTAGCCTTCTTGTTTATGATCGTTTTATTCTTCACAGATGCCTTAGGAGACCCAGATAATTATACACCAGCTAACCCACTCAATACAACAGCTCATATTAAACCAGAATGATATTTACTATTTGCCTGTGCTATTCTACGCTCCATTCCAAATAATCTAGGAGGAGTAGTTGCCCTGATCCTATCAATCCTAGTCCTTGCCCTATTCCCACTCCCTCCATACATCTAACCAACGTGGATTAATATTCCTACCTATTAGCCAAATCCTATTTTGAATTTTAGTCTCAGATTTTATTTATTTCTAACCTGAATGGGAGGACAACCAGTAGAACCCCCCCTTTATCATTATTGGACAAATCACATCCATTGTCTATTTTTCTAATTATCCTTCTCTTTCTCTCAATTGTCGGATTAATTGATAATAAAATACTTAAATGAAGACTGCTTTAATAGTATAAGGATTATATAGGTCTTGTAAACGTAAGATGAAGATTTTATCTTCTTAAAGCATTCAGGGAAAGAATACAATCCTGCTTCCAACCCCCAAAGCTGGAATTCTTAATTAAAGTATTCCCTGTACTTGGGAGACTTAATAAATTTAAACTGTTTCATCAGGCTTAATCTTAAACTCTCCCCCCCCAAAAAAAATTACCGTGCATATTATGATTAATTGTTCATAACTGTAAAATGCTTATGCCACATTAAATTAATGCATACATGCTTATAAGCAAGTAATAACCCCCATAAAGTACGTTTACATCCTGTTCTATCCACATTAAATGCTCCAAAATATGAATATTGTACAGTATAATCAGTTAATGCTTGTAAACAGTAATACCATAAACGCACATTAGTCCATTAAATTTCGTTAGTCCTTGAACACGTGGATATCCCCTACTACTTGTTGTCTCTTAATCTACCATCCTCCGTGAAACCATCAACCCGCCTACTCAGCCTACCCTTCTTGCTCCGGGCCCATAAAACTTGGGGGTAGCTATTGTGAAACTATACCTGACATCTGGTTTGTACCTCAGGGCCATAAAATTAAGATCACCCACACGTTCCCCTTAAGACATCTTGATGGATTAGTGAGTAATCAGCCATGACCAACATAACTGTCATACCCCTGGTATTTTTTTATTTTCTGCATGCTGTGACTCAGCTAAGCCGTCAAGGCATGGACGCAGTCAATTGATCTATAGCTGGATTTATTAACTAACATTCTCCAACCCCATAAGTATCAAGCCATTGACATATTAATTAATGCTCGAGGACATGAAAAAATGTTATACTAAAATAGTACTCTAATGCATACACAGAAATAATATTTATTCTTCCCCCCTTAGGAGATTAGCACTTTGTTAACACCCATTTCCCTAAACATTAATAGATGCAAATACCAACGTAGTCCCTAATCTGAACTTTCTAAAAACTTAGTGGACACTCAAAACTCCTAAGGCCACCCGGTTAATGTAATTGTTTAATCCAATAAACACAAAGGTTTGGTCTTGGCCTTTTTATTTGCTGTCATTAAAATTATACATGCAAATATCAGTACGCTGGTGAGTTTTACCCTAAAATTCAGTTAGAATAAAAGGAGTAGGTTTTAAGCTCTCAATATAACAATTGAAGCTCATAATGCCATGTTTAACCACATCCCCATGGGCTACATCAGGGATAAAAATTAAGCTATGAACTTAAGTTCGACTTAAGTTATACTGACATAGGGTTGGTAAACATCGTGCCAGCCACCGCGGTCATACGAAAGACCCCAAATAAAGTTCGGCGTAACGAGTGTTGAATTAAATATCCATTAAAATTAAAGTACAGCTAAGCTGTAAGAAGTCCTACCATTTATGAAAAACAATGTGGAAAGAAATCTTATGTAATTAAAACAGTAAAACTATAACACAAACTGTGATTATATACCCCACTATGTAAGTTGTAAACATAAATAGGTTTAAAACAAGCATATTCACCAGAGAACTAGGCACAGTTTAAAACTCAAAGGGACTTGGTAGTGCTTTATATCCATGTAGAGGAGCCTGTTCCGTAATCAATAAACCCCAATAAACCTCACTATTTCTTGCGAATTCAGTCTATATACCAACATCTTCAGAAAACCCTAAAAAGGCCCTCAAGTAAGCCCAATTATATTATTTAAAAAAGTTAGGTCGAGGTGTAACTCGGGATGAAATGGCCCTACATTTTCTGGTCCAGAACATAGGAAACCTTGTCTGGAATAGACAACATAAAGGATGATTTAGCAGTAAAGTAAAAATAGAGTGTTTACTTGAATAGAGCAATGAAGCACACACACACACCGCCACTCACCCTCCTCAATATTTGATGCAGATAAGTACATAACTTTTAACTACAAGAATTAAGAGGAGATAAGTCTTAACAAGCTAAGCGTACTGGAAAGTGCACCTTGATTAATCAAAGTATAGCTTAAATAAAGCATGTGACTTACGGTCAGAATACTTCAAAATACTTGAATGCTTTGAACTATTGCTAGCCTAGCCTTCCATAAACTAAATTATTCTTAATGTATAAATTAAATCATTCACTCCTAAACTAGTATAGGAGATAGAAATTTTATTACTAGATCTTATAGAAACAGTACCCGCAAAGGAAAGATGAAAGATATAATTAAAGTATAATAAAGCAAAGATAAAAACCTTCCACCTTTTGCATAGTGGACTAACTAGAATAAATTTGACAAAAAGTGTTTTCGCCAAACACCCCCAAAATCAGACGCAATACCTTTAAATGGCTAGCCAGAGCCCCTGCCGGGCCAGCCGGCAGGGGGACAAGAATCCTGACTGAGGGCGGCAGGGATACAGAAAAGGAAAAATAAGGCAAGAGAAAAAAGACAAGAGACAAAGATGGGGTACGGGGAGGTCTGCATCTCGAGATTGAGACTCAAGACTGCAGCAACAGTTTTATTCTTAACTTCCAGCTTATATGCAGTTTTGGAACCAGGGAATAACATAGGGTTGTTAAAATTCCAGAACACAAAGAGGCTTTGAAGTTTACAACATTTGATTACAGTAAACACAAGGTAACAAAGCAATTCCGGACAGTGGCTGTGGACTTTGCCTTTAGCATATCCTGGCGGTAACAGCACAGCCAGAGGTGAAAATGAACCTAGGTGCAAGTTTGACTCCCGACATCTTGGCGACATCGGCACAGCCAGAGATCAGGATGAGCTTAGCTGCTAGCTCGGCTCCCGACAAGAGCCAACTCTTCTATGTCGCAAAATAGTGAGATAATTTAAAGGTAGAGGTGAAAATCCTACTGAGCCAGATGATAGCTGGTTGCCCAGCCAAAGAATTGTAGTTCAACTTAAATTTACCTAAAATATTAATAAATTAAATGTAAATTTTAATGTTAATCTAAAGAGTTACAGCTCTTCAGAATTACGATTCAAACCTTTTCTAGTGAATAAATAATCATAATTGGCCTAAAAGCAGCCACCAATTAAGAAAGCGTTCAAGCTCAACACGAGTTAAATATAAATATTACTAAAACCTATAACAATCCTACAAATACAGTGGGCCAATTATATTAGATGCACCAATGTTAGTATAAGTAATAAGAATAATTTCTCTTGACATAAATGTATATCCGCCCCGAATAAGTCACTGATAATTAAAATTAACATTTAAAAAACCCCATATTAATCTTAAACCCATACAAACCAATGTTAATCCAACACAGGTATGTCACCAAAGAAAGATTTAAAAATTTTAAGAGGAACTTGGCAAACACAAGCCCCGCCTGTGTACTGAAAAACAGCACCTGTAGCATCACAAGTATTAGAGGCACTGCCTGACCAGTGACTAACATTAAATGGCTGTGGTATCCTAACTGTGCAATGGTAGCATAATCACTTGTTTCTTAATTAGGGACTAGTATGAACGGCATAATGAGGGCTTAACTGTCTCTTACATTTAGCCCATGAAATTGACCTTTCCGTGAAGAGGCGGAAATTAAATAATAAGACAAGAAGACCCTATGGACCTTAA
This sequence comes from Perognathus longimembris pacificus, assembly GCF_023159225.1. NCBI lineage: Eukaryota > Metazoa > Chordata > Mammalia > Rodentia > Heteromyidae > Perognathus > Perognathus longimembris. Next base: position 18,820 of record NW_025956299.1, on the reverse strand, counting down.
ATTAACTTCTATTAAAAACTTAAACTCACTGTAGCAGAGGTAAACAGTAACAAGCTAGAAAGAAAATTTTGGTTGGGGTGACCTCGGAGAAAAAAAATAATCCTCCGAAAGACCTAGACCTGGACTTTCAAGTCAAAGTTAAACTACGTCACCTTTGATCCAGAATTTCTGATCAATGGACCAAGTTACCCTAGGATAACAGCGCAATCTCATGAAATAGTCCATATTGATAATGAGGTTTACGCCCTCGATGTTGGATCAGGACATCCAAATGGTGCAGCAGCTATTAGAGGTTCGTTTGTTCATGATTAAGGTCCTACGTGATCTGAGTTCAGACCGGAGAAATCCATGTCGGTTTCTATCTATTTACTATTTTTCGTAGTACGAAAGGACCAGAGAAATAAGGCCAACTTTTTCCAAAGCGCCTTAATGCTTAATTAATGATTTATTTCTTCATTAAATTAGCATGCCCAAAATAAGTTCCAGGATAAGGAACTGTTAGGATGGCAGAGCTCGGCAATTGTGTAAGATCTAAAACTTTATTATCAGAGGTTCAACTCCTCTTCCTAACATCTTGTTTATTTTAAATTTACTTGTATTTATTATTCCAATTTTATTAGCAATAGCCTTCTTAACCCTACTGGAACGCAAGATCCTAGGCTATATACAATTACAAAAAGGTCTTAACATTGTATGTCCATATGGTGTTTTTTCAACCATTCTTGGATGCTATAAAACTGATCATTAAAGAGCCTATTCATCTTATCGGCATCAAGCATATCAGTGTATTCAATTTTATGATCAGGTTGAGCATCCAATTCAAAATACGCTATATTTGGAGCATTACGAGCTATAGCTCAAAGCATTTCATATGAAGTAAGCCTAGCAATCATCCTCCTATCAATCATACTATTAGCTGGACCATTCTCAATATTATCCCTATCAATGTCTCAAGAATATATCTGAATAATTCTCCCAGCATGACCCCTAGCTATAATATGATTTATCTACAGACTAGCTGAAACAAACCGAGCTCCCTTTGACCCAACCAAGGTGAATCTGAAGTAGTTTCAGGCTTCAATGTTGAATATGCCACAGGACCGAATGCCTTATTCTTTATGGCAGAATATATAAATATTATCCTAATAAATTCATTAACCGATATTTTATTTTTTGGTCTAACATACTCAACACTCAGTGCAGAAATGATAACTTCAAATTTAGTTGTAAAAGTATTAATTTTAACTTCCTTCGTTTCTATGGATCATTTTTTTTTTTTTGGCCAGTCCTGTACCTTGGACTCAGGGCCTGAGCACTGTCCCTGGCTTCCTTTTGCTCAAGGCTAGCACTCTGCCACTTGAGCCACAGTGCCACTTCTGGCCGTTTTCTGTATATGTGGTGCTGGGGAATCGAACCCAGGGCCTCATGTATAGGAGGCAAGCTCTCTTGCCACTAGGCCATATCCCCAGCCCTCTATGGATCATTTTTGATATGACCAACTTATGCATTTTCTATGAAAAACTTCCTTCCCCTAACCCTGCTCTATGTATGTGGCACATTTCACTACCTATATGTAAGACGAGCATACCACCACTAATATAGAAATATGTCTGTCTAAAAGAGTTATTTTGATGAGAGTAAAATATAAGGGTTATATTCCTTTTATTTCTAGAATTGTAGGACTCGAACTCAACCTAATAACTCAAAATTCTTCGTGCTACCTATTACACTAAATTCTAGTAAGGTCAGCTAATTAAAGGTCTCCTGCCCATACTCCGAACATGTTGGTTTTATCCCCTCCCATATTAATATTGTTGTATATTCACTAGTTACATTTACTATCTTTATAGTATCTTTATTTCTCACAACCCACACTCAATATACATATGATAGGACTAGAAATTAGCATACTTGGGGGGCTGGGGATATAGCCTAGTGGCAAGAGTGCCTGCCTCGGATACACGAGGCCCTAGGTTCGATTCCCCAGCACCACATATACAGAAAACGGCAGAAGTGGCGCTGTGGCTCAAGTGGCAGAGTGCTAGCCTTGAGCGGAAGAAGCCAGGGACAGTGCTCAGGCCCTGAGTCCAAGCCCAGGACTGGCCAAAAAAAAAAAAAAGAAATTAGCATACTAGCAATTATTCCTATAATAATTTACAACAGTAACCCACGTTCAACAGAAGCAGCCACAAAATATTCCTAACACAAGCAACAGCATCAATAATCCTTATATATGACATCCTCAATAACCTTGATTCATCTGGACAATGAAACATAGTTGACCTAAAAGACAACCTATACCTATATATACTACCAATTGCCCTAGCCATAAAACTTGATTAGCCCCATTCCACCTTTGAGTATTAGAAGTTACTCAAGGCATTCCATTACTCTCTGGTATAATCCTACTAACATGACAAAAACTGGCTCCAATCTCAATTATATACCAAATGGCCAACAACCTAAATACAAACATAATATTTATAGCTATATCAGCAATTCTTATTGGGGGCTGAGGAGGTCTTAATCAGACTCAAATACGGAAAAGCCTAGCATATTCATGCATCACCCATGTAGGATGGATAGCAGCAACAACAATCTATAATCCCACCGCAATAACCCTTAATTTACTTACATCATACGTACAATTAACATGTGTCATCTCCTTAGACTTTCTTTCAGCTAATAACACTACATCTCTAACCATAGCATGAAATTCTCCCCTATTAATTACTTTAATTATGCTGGTCACACATATCATTAGGAGGACTACCCCCACTAACAGGATTTCTACCTAAATGGTTTATTATCCAAGAAATAGTGTCAAACAAAAATATTATAGCAAGTATATTTATAGCCATATCAGCATACTAAACCTTTACTTTTATCTTTGACTAATCTATTCATCTGCCCTTACATTATTTCCCCTTCCAAATAATAAATTCATATGAGCTTATGACCCATCCCGACGCTTCTTTTTCTATCCTCATTTTCACTCTCCCATCCCCATTATTGAACTCAATATTCTAGAAATTTAGGTCAACCAAAGACCCTAAGTAAACACTCAAATTTAATTTCCGTCTTTAAGGACTGCAGAACGAATAGTACATCTTCTGGACGCAAACCAATCACTTAAGCTAAATCCTCACTAGATTGATAGGTATCAAACCTACAAAATACTAGTTAACAGCTAAATACCCTAAATCATCTGGCTTCAATGTACTTCTCCCGCCAAGAAAAAAGGCAGGAGAAGTCCCGGAAGGATTGAAGCTGCTCCTTTGAATTTGCAATTCAATATGAAATGTCACCTCAGGACTATGATAGAAAGTGGTCTACCCCTGTAATTAGATTTACAGTCTAAATCCTTACTCAGCCATTCTATCAATAATTATGTTCATTATTCATTGATTATTTTCAACCAATAAAGAAATTGGAACCCTATACTTTATATTCAGAGCATGAGCCGGAAGAGTAGGTGCGGGTTTATGCATCCTCATCCAAGCTGAACTTTGTCAACCAGGAGCTCCATTAGGGGATGATCAAAGCTACAATGTAGCTGTCACCCGCCCACCCGCATTTGTTATAATTTTCTTTATAGTTATACCAATTATGATTGGAGGGTTCGCAAACTGATTAGTGCCATTAATGATTGGAGCACATGATATAGCATTTCCTCATATGAATAGCATAAGCAATTCTATGATCTGAAAGTTCTTGAGAAGGCACTTTTATAGTTGTTTAGTAACTCTCCTTTTCTCTTCCCCTCCTCCACCTCTGCCCCAATCCCTCCTCCATTTCTCCTCCTTCTCCTGCCCCTCCCTGCCTCCTCTCCTGCTCCTCCTCTTTCTCCTCCCCACTCCCCTCCCTGCTCCTCCTTCCCCCTCCCATCTTCCTCTTTTCTGTCTTTCCTCTTTCTTTTTTCTCCAGACATTGTATTTGTATTTTCTACTTTAGACTCGGCCGATTTTGACCTCTCATCAGCCTACCAACTGTGGGCTTATCTTAATTTGCCACCCTACCTGGCTCAACTTCATGATCTAAAAGTTCTTAAAATGGCACTTTTTAAGTTCTGTTTTAGTAGTTAGAGACTTAGCTGTAGAATACAACAAAATGTGATTTCATTTCCCTTTTCATTTGAAAAGTATTCTCCCCTCTTCTCCTTCTCCTCTCCGCCCTGCACCCACCTCTACCGCCCCTGCTTCTGTCTCCTCCTCCTCTCCTCCTCTTCTCTGTTTTCTCCCGACATTCTATGAGGCACATGTTAGCATTCATGATTAAAACCCGTGTGGTTTAGAATGTGTCTTCTACGGCCTTCATCAGTTCTAGGCATGTTTGATCAGAGTCCTTGCCTTGCCATGCCTGATGGCGTGCTCCTGTTGCACACACATGTCAGGGTACGGGCGGGGACCTAGTGCTGTGTATCTCTGTGTAAACTTGGACACCCCTTAAGCGTGTTTGACAAAAGAAGGCCACTTACCTCCAGGATGCAGAGCACTGTCTGGTAAGTCACGGAGTGGGTTGGGTGGGCTTTAGTTTAAGGAATTGGGGTTGTCAGGCTCCTCCGATTGCCTTCAGCTGTTGTGTGGTTGTTTGATCAGAGTCCTTGCCATGCCGTGCTTGATGGTCTGCTCCCACTGTGCCTAACTTGGGGTGACAATGGAGACGTTAATAAATGGTCAGCTGTGCTTTCACTATGTTCATGCACCTGCTCTGCACACACATGTGAGGGTATGGGTGGGGAATTGAGTTCTGTGCATCTCTGTGTGTAAACGTTGGACACCCCTTAAGCATGTTTGACAAAACACGGCCACCTACCTCCAAGGATGCACAATACTGGTAAGTCACGGAAGTGGTTGTGTTGGGCTTTAGTTTAAGGAATTGGATTGTTAGGTGTCTGGGGTTACAGGTAAGGGTTAGAGTTCTTAGGGCTACTGTTTTCAGGATTGGTATGATTCAGATTAGGGTTCAGGTGTAGGGTTGTCCAATTTTTTTTTTCTTTTTGGCCAGTCCTGGGGCTTGGACTCAGGGCTGGAGCACTGTCCCTGGCTTCTTGTTGCTCAAGGCTAGCACTCTGCCACTTGAGCCACAGCGCCACTTCTGGCCATTTTATGTATATGTGGTGCTGGGGAATTGAACCCAGGGCCTCATGTATAGGAGGCAAGCACTCTTTCCACTAGGCCATATCCCCAGCCCTAGGGTTGTCAATTTTAAGGATAGGTTTAAGGTTGGGTGTTAAGAAGACTCAGGGTGTGAATTGTAACTAAGTTTTTAGTTTTGTTGCAGAAAAATTGATCACATTAATCCCATCACATCACTACATCATGGCATGTGCTCAAATCACATCACATCCTCAGATCACACCACAGCATACTTCACACCAACCTTACCTGAATTTGCCACCCTACCTGGCTCTATTTTATGATCTAAAAGTTCTTGAAAAGGCACTTTTTTAGTTCTGTTTCAGTAGCAATAGACTTACCTATACAATGGGATTTCATTCCCCTTTTAATTTGCAAACTGTATTCTCTCCTTTCCGCCTCTGACCCCTCCTCCTCTTCCTGTCCTCTGCTCCTTCTTTACTCTGCAGACGTTTTATGTTTGCGGTACATGTTAGCATTCATGATTACAAACCTGTGTGGTTTAGAATGTGTGTCAGGCCAATCCGATGGCCTTCAGCAGTTTTGTGGGTGTTGATCAGAGTCCTTGACCTTCCATCCCTGATGATATGCTCCTTCGGGCTTACCTTTGGGTGACAATGGAGACTTGAAAAAATGGTCAGCTGTGCTTTCACTGTGTTCATGCACCTGCTCTGCATACACATGTTAGGGTATGGGTGGGAGTTCCTGTGCTGTGTGTCTCTGTGTAAACTTGGACATACCTTAAGCATGCTTGACAATAGAAGGCCACCTACCTCCAGGGATGCAGAACACTGTCTGGTAAGTCACAGTGTGGGTTGGGTTTGGGCTTTAGTTTAAGGAATTGGGTTGTTAGGTGTCAGGGGTCAGATGGAGGGTTTTCAGGGTTTAGCTGGTATGATTGAGATTAGGGTTCAGGTGTAGGGTTGTCAATGTTAAGGATAGGGGTCAAGGTTGAGTGTTAAGGATACTCAGGGTGTGAATTACAATTAAGTTTTTCGTTATGCTGCAGAAAACCCATCACATCCTCACACCATATCACATCATCATAGCATGTTATATCATCCCCTCACATCATGCCAACCTCACCTGAATGTGCCACCCTACCTGGCTAACTTTTATGATCTAAAAGTTCACAAAAAGGCACATTTTTAGTTCTGTTGTACTAGCTGCAGACTTACCTGAACAATAAAATAGAATGGGATTTCATTCCCCCCCCCCGCTTTTTGGGCCAGTCTTGGGCCTTGAATTCAGGGCCTCAGCACTGTCCCTGTCTTCTTTTTGCTCTAGGCTAGCACTCTGCCACTTGAGCCATAGCGCCAGTTCTGGCCGTTTTCTGTACATGTGGTACTGGGGAATCGAACCCAGGGCCTCATGTATACAAGGCAAGCACTCTTTCCACTAGGCCATATCCCTAGCCCCTCATTCCCCTTTTCATTTGAAAACTTTCTCTCCTCCTCCCCTCTTCTCCACCTCCGCCCCGCCCCCTCCATTTCTGCTTTTCCTCCTCCCCCTACCTTCTGCCTCCCCCTCTCCTCCTCCTCTTCCTCTTCCTCCTTCCCCCTCTCCTCTGTGCTCCTTCCTGCCATTCTCCTGTTTTCTGTCTTTTCTCATTACTTTCTTTTTTCTCCAGACATTGTATTTGTATTTCTACATTATACCCAGCCAGTTTTTACCTCTCAATCTTCTTGCCTCAGCCTACCAACTGTGGGGCTTAACTGAATTTGCAACCCTACCTGGCTCAATTTTATTACCTAAAAGTTCTTGAAGTGGCACTTTTTTTTTTTGTTTTTTTGAGCAGTCCTGGGCCTTGGACTCAGGGCCTGAGCACTGTCCCTGGCTTCTTCCCGCTCAAGGCTAGCACTCTGCCACTTGAGCCACAGCGCCGCTTCTGGCCGTTTTCTGTATATGTGGTGCTGGGAATCGATCCTAGGGCCTCGTGTATCCGAGGCAGGCACTCTTGCCACTAGGCTATATCCCCAGCCCCGAAGTGGCACTTTTTTTAGTAGCAAGTGACTTAGCTGTAGAATAAAACACAATGGGATTTCATTGTATTTTTTATTTGAAAACTTCATTCTCTCTTTACCTTCTCTTCTCCTTTTTTTTGGTCTTCTCCTCTCCCCTCTCCCCTGTTTTCTCTCTTCTCTGTGTGGTTTAGAAGGCTGTCTGTGACAGCCTTCAGCTGTTGTGGGCGTTCTTTGATCAGTGCTTGCCTCATCATGGCTGATGTGCTCCCTCTGCACACACATGTGAGTGTTTGGGCAGGGACCGAGTGCTGTGTATCTCTGTTTAAACTTGGACACCCCTTAAGCATGCATGACAAAAGAAGGCCACCTACGTCCAAGGATGCAGAACACTGGTAAGTCACAGAGTGGGTTGGGGTTGAGCGGAATCGGGTTGTTAGGTGTCTGTGGTTAGTTGTAGGTGTTTTCAGTTCTTAGACCTACTGTTTTCAGGGTTGGTATGATTGATATTAGGGTTCAGGTATAGGGTTGTCGATGTTAAGGATATGGTTAAGGCTGGGTGATCACGTCACATCATCACGTCATGTCACCAAGTCACAGGACTCCATCACATCATCATCTGACATCACATCTCATATCTAGTCACAGCTTCACATAACACTATCACATCCATCCTCAAATCACGTCATATCACATCACAGCATCATAACTTGTCACATCACATCACATCACATCACATCACATCACAACACAACATTCGGTTACTGTACTGGTAACTCCCCAAAAGAATCTGGATTGTGGTGAGGGAACAGAGAAAAAAGCTCATTTAGGACCTGCACTTACGAAGGGGGTAGGCAGCTGTATATCAGGGAGTATCGCTTCTGAGAATAAAAACAGCTGGAGCTTGTTAAGGTAATTACACAGGGAAAAGGATAATGTACTGGGAACTCCTCACAAGAATCTGATTTGTGGTGAGGGGAGAGAGATAAAAGCTCATTTAGGAACGACATGAAAATGCTGGGTAGGTAGCTGTTTATCAGTAGATATCTCCACTGAGACTAAGAAAACCAGTAGCTTAATAAATTAAGTACTTCCTGGTATTGATACTGTACTGGTAACTCCCAAAAGAATCTGGATTGTGGTGAGGGAACAGAGAAAAAAGCTCATTTAGGAACGACATGAACATGCTGCGTAGGTAGCTGTTTATCAGTAAATATCTCCACTGAGATTAAGAAAAGCAGTAGCGTAATAAATTAAGTATTTCCTGGTATGGATACTGTACTGGAACCTCCCCAAAAGAATCTGGATTGTGGTGAGGGAACAGAGAAAAAAGCTCATTTAGGACCTGCACTTACGAAGGGGGTAGGCAGCTGTATATCAGGGAGCAAACCTTCTGAGAATAAAAACAGCTGGAGCTTGTTAAGGTAATTACACAGGGGAAAGGATAATGTACTGGGAACTCCTCAGAAGAATCTGATTTGTGGTGAGGGGAGAGAGATAAAAGCTCATTTAGGAACGACATGAACATGCTCGTAGGTAGCTGTTTATCAGTAAATATCTCCACTGAGATTAAGAAAACCAGTACCTTAATAAATTAAGTACTTCCTGGTATGGTTACTGTACTAGTAACTCCCCAAAAGAATCTGGATTGTGGTGAGGGAACAGAGAAAAAAGCTCATTTAGGACCTGCACTTACGAAGGGGGTAGGCAGCTGTATGTCAGGGAGTATCGCTTCTGAGAATAAAAACAGCTGGAGCTTGTTAAGGTAATTACACAGGGGAAAGGATAATGTACTGGGAACTCCTCAGAAGAATCTGATTTGTGGTGAGGGGAGAGAGATAAAAGCTCATTTAGGAACGACATGAACATGCTGCGTAGGTAGCTGTTTATCAGTAAATATCTCCACTGAGATTAAGAAAAGCAGTAGCTTAATAAATTGAGTACTTCCTGGTGTGGATACTGTACTGGTAACTCCCAAAAGAATCTGGATTGTGGTGACGGAACAGAGAAGAAAGCTCATTTAGGAACGACATGAACATGCTGCGTAGGTAGCTGTTTATCAGTAAATATCTCCACTGAGATTAAGAAAAGCAGTAGCTGAATAAATTAAGTACTTCCTGGTATGGTTACTGTACTGATAACTCCCGAAAAGAATCTGGATTGTGGTGAGGGAACAAGAGAAAAAAGCTCATTTAGGACCTGCACTTACGAAGGGGGTAGGCAGCTGTATATCAGGGAGTAAACGTTCTGAGAATAAAAACAGCTGGAGCTTGTTAAGGTAATTACACAGGGGAAAGGATAATGTACTGGGAACTCCTCAGAAGAATCTGATTTGTGGTGAGGGGTGAGAGATAAAAGCTCATTTAGGAACGACATGAACATGCTGCGTAGGTAGCTGTTTATCAGTAAATATCTCCACTGAGATTAAGAAAAGCATTAGCTTAATAAATTAAGTACTTCCTGGTATGGTTACTGTACTGGTAATTCCCCATAAGACTCTGGATTGTGCTGAGGAACAGAGAAAAAAGCTCATTTAGGACCTGAACTTACGAAGGGGGTAGGCAGCTGTATATCAGGGAGTAAACCTTCTGAGAATAAAAATAGCTGGAGATTGTTAAGGTAATTACACAGGGGAAAGGATAATGTACTGGGAACTCCTCAGAAGAATCTGATTTGTGGTGAGGGCAGAGAGATAAAAGCTCATTTAGGAACGACATGAACATGCTGCATACGTAGCTGTTTATCAGTAAATATCTCCACTGAGATTAAGAAAAACAGTAGCTTAATAAATTAATTACTTCCTGGTATGGTTACTCTAGTAGTAATTCCCCAAAAGAATCTGGATTGTGGTGAGGGAACAGAGAAAAAAGCTCATTTAGGACCTGCACTTACGAAGGGGGTAGGCAGCTGTATATCAGGGAGTAAACCTTCTGAGAATAAAAATAGCTGGAGCTTGTTAAGGTAATTACACAGGGGAAAGGATAATGTACTGGGAACTCCTCAGAAGAATCTGATTTGTGGTGAGGGGATATAGATAAAAGCTCATTTAGGAACGACATGAACATGTTGCGTAGTTAGCTGTTTATCAGTAAATATTTCCACTGAGATTAAGAAACACAGTAGCTTAATATATTAAGTACTTCCTGGTATGGTTACTGTACTGGTAACACCCCAAAAGAATCTGGATTGTGGTGAGGGAACAGAGAAAAAAGCTCATTTTGGACCTGCACTTACGAAGGGGGTAGGCAGTTGTATATCAGGGAGTAAAACTTCTGAGAATAAAAACAGGTGGAGCTTATAAAGGTAATTACACAGGGGAAAGGATAATGTACTGGGAACTCCTCAGAAGAATCTGAATTGTGGTGAGGGGAGAGAGATAATAGCTCATTTAGGAACGACATGAACATGCTGCGTAGGTAGCTGTTTATCAGTAAATATCTCCACTGAGATTAAGAAAAGCAGTACCTTAAGAAATTAAGTACTTCCTGGTATGGCTACTGTACTGGTAACTCCCCAAAAGAATCTGGATTGTGGTGAGGGAAGAGAGAAAAAAGCTCATTTAGGACCTGCACTTACGAAGGGGGCAGACAGCTGTATAACAGGGAGTATCGCTTCTGAGAATAAAAACAGTTGGAGCTTGTTAAGGTAATTACACAGGAAAAAGGGTAATGTACTGGAACTCCTCAGAAGAATCTGATTGGTGGTGAGGGGAGAGAGATAAAAGCTCATTTAGGAACGACATGAACATGCTGCATACGTAGCTGTTTATCAGTAAATATCTCCACTGAGATTAAGAAAAGCAGTAGCTTAATAAATTACATACTTCCTGGTATGGATCCTATTCTGGTAACTCCCCAAAACAATCTGGATTGTGGTGAGGGAACAGAGAAAAAAGCTCATTTAGGACCTGCACTTACGAAGGGGGGTAGGCAGCTGTATATCAGGGAGTAAACCTTCTGAGAATAAAAACAGCTGGAGCTTGTTAAGGTAATTACACAGGAGAAAGGATAATGTACTGGGAACTCCTCAGAAGAATCTGATTTGTGGTGAGGGGAGAGAGAGAAAAGCTCATTTAGGAACGACATGAACATGCTGCGTGGGTAGCTGTTTATCAGTAAATATCTCCACAGAGATTAAGAAAAGCAGTAGCTTAATAAATTAATTACTTCCTGGTATGGTTACTGTACTAGTAACTCCCCAAAAGAATCTGGATTGTGGTGAGGGAACAGAGAAAAAAGCTCATTTAGGACCTGAACTTACGAAGGGGGTAGGCAGCTGTATATCAGGGAGTAAACCTTCTGAGAATAAAAACAGCTAGAGCTTGTTAAGGTAATTACACAGGGGAAAGGATAATGTACTGGGAACTCCTCAGAAGAATCTGATTTGTGGTGAGGGGAGAGAGATAAAAGCTCATTAAGAACGACATGAACATGCTGCGTAGGTAGCTGTTTATCAGTAAATATCTCCACTGAGATTAAGAAAAGCAGTAGCTTAATAAATTAAGTACTTCCTGGTATGGTTACTGTACTGGTAACGCCACAAAAAAAACTGGATTGTGGTGAGGGAACAGAGATAAAAGCTCATTTAGGACCTGCACTTACGAAGGTGGTAGGCAGTTGTATATCAGGGAGTAAACCTTCTGAGAATAAAAACAGCTGGAGCTTATGAAGGTAATTACACAGGAGAAAGGATAATGTACTGGGAACTCCTCAGAAGAATCTGATTTGTGGTGAGGGGAGAGAGATAAAAGCTCATTTAGGAACGACATGAACATGCTGCGTAGGTAGCAGTTTATCAGTAAATATCTCCACTGAGATTAAGAAAAGCAGTAGGTTAATAAATTAAGTACTTCCTGGTATGGTTACTGTACTGGTAACTCCCCAAAAGAATCTGGATTGTGGTGAGGGAACAGAGAAAAAAGCTCATTTAGGACCTGCACTTACGAAGGGGGTGGGCAGCTGTATATCAGGGAGTAAACCTTCTGAGAATAAAAACAGCTGGAGCTTGTTAAGGTAATTATACAGGGGAAAGGATAATGTACTGGGAACTCCTCAAAAGAATCTGAATTGTGGTGAGGGGAGAGAGATAAAAGCTCATTTAGGAATGACATGAACATGCTGCGTAGGTAGCTGTTTATCAGTAAATATCTCTACTGAGATTAAGAAAAGCAGTAGCTTAATAAATTAAGTACTTCTTGGTATGGTTACTGTACTGGTAACTCCCCAAAAGAATCTGGATTGTGGTGAGGGAACAGAGAAAAAAGCACATTTAGGACCTGCACTTACGAAGGGGGTAGACAGCTGTATATCAGGGAGTAAACCTTCTGAGAATAAAAACAGCTGGAGCTTGTTAAGGTAATTACACAGGGGAAAGGATAATGTACTGGGAACTCCTCAGAAGAATCTGATTTTTGTGAGGGGAGAGAGATAAAATCTCATTTAGGAACGACATGAACATGCTGCGTAGGTAGCTGCTTATCAGTAAATATCTCCACTGAGATTAAGAAAAGCAGTAGCTTAATAAATTAAGTACTTCCTGGTATGGTTACTGTATTGGTAACTCCCCAAAAGAATCTGGATTGTGGTGAGGGAACAGAGAAAAAAGCTCATTTAGGACCTGCACTTACGAAGGGGGTAGGTAGCTGTATATCAGGGAGTAAACCTTCTGAGAATAAAAACAGCTGGAGCTTGTTAAGGTAATTACACACGGGAAAGGATAATGTACTGGGAACTCCTCAGAAGAATTGATTTGTGGGGAGGGGAGAGAGATAAAAGCTCATTTAGGAACGACATGAACATGCTGCGTAGGTAGCTCTTTATCAGTAAATATCTCCACTGAGATTAAGAAAAGCAGTAGCTTAATAAATTAAGTACTTCCTGGTATGGTTACTGTACTGGTAACTCCCCAAAAGCATCTGGATTGTGGAGAGGGAACAGAGAAAAAAGCTCATATAGGACCTGCACTTATGAAGGGTGTAGGCAGCTGTATATCAAGGAGTAAACCTTCTGAGAATAAAAACAGCTGGAGCTTATAAAGGTAATTACACAGGGGAAAAGATAATGTACGGGGAACTCCTCAGAAGAATCTGATTTGTGGTGAGGGGAGAGAGATAAAAGCTCATTTAGGAACGACATGAACATACTGCGTAGGTAGCTGTTTATCAGTAAATATCTCCACTGAGATTAAGAAAAGCATTAGCTTAACAAATTAAGTACTTCCTGGTATGGTTACTGTACTGGTAACTCCCCAAAAGAATCTGGATTGTGGTGAGGGAACAGAGAAAAAAGCTCATTTAGGACTTGTACTTACGAAGGGGGTAGGCAGCTGTATATCAGGGAGTAAACCTTCTGAGAATAAAAACAGCTGGAGCTTGTTAAGGTAATTACACAGGGGAAAGGATAATGTACTGGGAACTCCTCAGAAGAATCTGATTTGTGGTGAGGGTAGAGAGATAAAAGCTCATTTAGGAACCACATGAACATGCTGCGTAGGTAGCTGTTTATCAGTAAATATCTCCACTGAGATTAAGAAAAGCAGTAGTTTAATAAATTAAGTACTTCCTGGTATGGTTACTGTACTGGAAACTCCCCAAAAGAATCTGTATTGTGGATAGGGAACATAGAAAAAAGCTCATTTAGGACCTGCACTTACGAAGGGGGTAGGCAGCTGTATATCAGGGAGTAAACCTTCTGAGAATAAAAACAGCTGGAGCTTGTTAAGGTAATTACACAGGGGAAAGGATAATGTACTGGGAACTCCTCAGAAGAATCTGATTTGTGGTGAGGGGAGAGAGATAAAAGCTCATTTAGGAACGACATGAACATGCTGCGTACGTAGCTGTTTATCAGTAAATATCTCCACTGAGATTAAGAAAAGCAGTAGCTTAATAAATTAAGTACTTCCTGGTATGGTTACTGTACTGGTAACTCCCCAAAGAATCTGGATTGTGATGAGGGAACAGAGAAAAAAGCTTATTTAGGACCTGCACTTACGAAGGGTGTAGGCAGCTGTATATCAGGGAGTAAACCTTCTGAGAATAAAAACAGCTGGAGCTTGTTAAGGTAATTACACAGGGGAAAAGATAATGTACTGGGAACTCCTCAGAAGAATCTGATTTGTGGTTAGGGGAGAGAGATAAAAGCTCATTTAGGAACGACATGGACATGCTGCGTAGGTAGCTGATTATCAGTAAATATCTCCACTGCGATTAAGAAAAGCAGTAGCTTAATAAATTAAGTACTTCCTGGTATGGTTACTGTACTGGTAACTCCCAAAAGAATCTGGATTGTGGTGAGGGAACAGAGAAAAAAGCTCATTTACGACCTGCACTTACGAAGGGGGTAGGCAGCTGTATATCAGGGAGTAAACCTTCTGAGAATAAAAACAGCTGGAGCTTGTTAAGGTAATAACACAGGGGAAAGGATAATGTACTGGGAACTCCTCAGAAGAATCTGATTTGTGGTGAGGGGAGAGAAATAAAAGCTCATTTAGGAACGACATGAACATGCTGCGTAGGTAGCTGTTTATCAGTAAATATCTCCACTGAGATTAAGAAAAGCAGTAGCGTAATAAATTAAGTATTTCCTGGTATGGATACTGTACTGGTACCTCCCCAAAAGAATCTGGATTGTGGTGAGGGAACAGAGAAAAATGCTCATTTAGGACCTGCACTTACGAAGGGGGTAGGCAGCTGTATATCAGGGAGTAAACCTTCTGAGAATAAAAACAGCTGGAGCTTGTTAAGGTAATTACACAGGGGAAAGGATAATGTACTGGGAACTCCTCAGAAGAATCTGATTTGTGGTGAGGGGAGAGAGATAAAAGCTCATTTAGGAACGACATGAACATGCTGCGTAGGTAGCTGTTTATCAGTAAATATCTCCACTGAGATTAAGAAAAGCAGTAGCTTAATAAATTAAGTACTTCCTGGTATGGTTACTGTACTGGTAACTCCCCAAAAGAATCTGGATTGTGGTGAGGGAACAGAGAAAAAAGCTCATTTAGGACCTGCATTTACGAAGGGGGTAGGCAGTTGTATATCAGGGAGTAAACCTTCTGACAATAAAAACAGCTGCAGCTTTTTAAGGTAATTACACAGGGGAAAGGATAATGTACTGGGAACTCCTAAGAAGATTCTGATTTGAGGTGAGGGGAGAGAGATAAAAGCTCATTTAGGAACGACATGAACCTGCTGCGTAGGTAGCGGTTTATCAGTAAATATCTCCACTGAGATTAAGAAAAGCAGTAGCTTAATAAGTGAAGTACTTCTTGGTATGGTTACTGTACTGGTAACTCCCCAAAAGAATCTGGATTGTGGTGAGGGAACAGAGAAAAAAGCTCATTTAGGACCTGCACTTATGAAGGGTAGGCAGCTGTATATCAGGGAGTAAACCTTCTGAGAATAAAAACAGCTGGAGCTTGTTAAGGTAATTACACAGGGGAAAGGATAATGTACTGGGAACTCCTCAGAAGAATCTGATTTGTGGTGAGGGAGAGAGATAAAAGCTCATTTAGGAACGACATGAACATGCTGTGTAGGTAGCTGTTTATCAGTAAATATCGCCACTGAGATTAAGAAAAGCAGTAGCTTAATAAATTAAGTACTTCCTGGTATGGTTACTGTACTGGTAACTCCACAAAATCATCTGGATTGTGGAGAGGGAACAGAGAAAAAAGCTCATATAGGACCTGCACTTATGAAGGGTGTAGGCAGCTGTATATCAAGGAGTAAACCTTCTGAGAATAAAAACAGCTGGAGCTTATAAAGGTAATTACACAGGGGAAAGGATAATGTACGGGGAACTCCTCAGAAGAATCTGATTTGTGGTGAGGGGAGAGAGATAAAAGCTCATTTAGGAACGACATGAACATATTGCGTAGGTAGCTGTTTATCAGTAAATATCTCCACTGAGATTAAGAAAAGCAGTAGCTTAACAAATTAAGTACTTCCTGGTATGGTTACTGTACTGGTAACTCCCCAAAAGAATCTGGATTGTGGTGAGGGAACAGAGAAAAAAGCTCATTTAGGACTTGTACTTACGAAGGGGGTAGGCAGCTGTATATCAGGGAGTAAACCTTCTGAGAATAAAAACAGCTGGAGTTTGTTAAGGTAATTACACAGGGGAAAGGATAATGTACTGGGAACTCCTCAGAAGAATCTGATTTGTGGTGAGGGGAGAGAGATAAAAGCTCATTTAGGAACCACATGAACATGCTGCGTAGGTAGCTGTTTATCAGTAAATATCTCCACTGAGATTAAGAAAAGCAGTAGTTTAATAAATTAAGTACTTCCTGGTATGGTTACTGTACTGGAAACTCCCCAAAAGAATCTGTATTGTGGATAGGGAACATAGAAAAAAGCTCATTTAGGACCTGCACTTACGAACGGGGTAGGCAGCTGTATATCAGGGAGTAAACCTTCTGAGAATAAAAACAGCTGGAGCTTGTTAAGGTAATTACACAGGGGAAAGGATAATGTACTGGGAACTCCTCAGAAGAATCTGATTTGTGGTGAGGGGAGAGAGATAAAAGCTCATTTAGGAACGACATGAACATGCTGCGTAGGTAGCTGTTTATCAGTAAATATCTCCACTGAGATTAAGAAAAGCAGTAGCTTAATAAATTAAGTACTTCCTGGTATGGTTACTGTACTGGTAACTCCCCAAAGAATCTGGATTGTGATGAGGGAACAGAGAAAAAAGCTTATTTAGGACCTGCACTTACGAAGGGTGTAGGCAGCTGTATATCAGGGAGTAAACCTTCTGAGAATAAAAACAGCTGGAGCTTGTTAAGGTAATTACACAGGGGAAAGGATAATGTACTGGGAAGTCCTCAGAAGAATCTGATTTGTGGTGAGGGGAGAGAGATAAAAGCTCATTTAGGAACGACATGGACATGCTGCGTAGGTAGCTGATTATCAGTAAATATCTCCACTGAGATTAAGAAAAGCAGTAGCTTAATAAATTAAGTACTTCCTGGTATGGTTACTGTACTGGTAACTCCCAAAAGAATCTGGATTGTGGTGAGGGAACAGAGAAAAAAGCTCATTTACGACCTGCACTTACGAAGGGGGTAGGCAGCTGTATATCAGGGAGTAAACCTTCTGAGAATAAAAACAGCTGGAGCTTGTTAAGGTAATTACACAGGGGAAAGGATAATGTACTGGAACTCCTCAGAAGAATCTGATTTGTGGTGAGGGGAGAGAGATAAAAGCTCATTTAGGAACGACATGAACATGCTGCGTAGGTAGCTGTTTATCAGTAAATATCTCCACTGATATTAAGAATAGCAGTAGCTTAATAAATTAAGTACTTCCTGGTATGGTTACTGTACTGGTAACTCCCCAAAAGAATCTGGATTGTGGTGAGGGAACAGAGAAAAAAGCTCATTTAGGTCCTGCACTTACGAAGCGGGTAGGCAGCTGTATATCAGGGAGTAAACCTTCTGAGAATAAAAACACCTGGAGCTTGTTAAGGTAATTACACAGGGGAAAGGATAATGTACTGGGAAATCCTCAGAAGAATATGATTTGTGGTGAGGGGAGAGAGATAAACCTCATTTAGGAACGACATGAACATGCTGCGTAGGTAGCTGTTTATCCGTAAATATCTCCACTGAGATTAAGAAAAGCAGTAGCTTAATAAATTAAGTACTTCCTGGTATGGTTACTCTACTGGTAACTCCCCAAAAGAATCTGGATTGTGGTGAGGGAACAGAGAAAAAAGCTCATTTAGGACCTGCACTTACGAACGGGGTAGGCAGCTGTATATCAGGGAGTAAACCTTCTGAGAATAAAAACAGCTGGAGCTTAAGGTAATTCCACAGGGGAAAGGATAATGTACTGGGAACTCCTCAGAAGAATCTGATTTGTGGTGAGGGGAGAGAGATAAAAGCTCATTTAGGAACGACATGAACATGCTGCGTAGGTAGCTGTTTATCAGTAAATATCTCCACTGAGATTAAGAAAAGCAGTAGCTTAATAAATTGAGTACTTCCTGGTGTGGATACTGTACTGGTAACTCCCCAAAAGAATCTGGATTGTGGTGACGGAACAGAGAAAAAAGCTCATTTAGGAACGACATGAACATGCTGCATAGGTAGCTGTTTATCAGTAAATATCTCCACTGAGATTAAGAAAAGCAGTAGCTGAATAAATTAAGTACTTCCTGGTATGGTTACTGTACTGATAACTCCCGAAAAGAATCTGGATTGTGGTGAGGGAACAGAGAAAAAAGCTCATTTAGGACCTGCACTTACGAAGGGGGTAGGCAGCTGTATATCAGGAGTAAACGTTCTGAGAATAAAAACAGCTGGAGCTTGTTAAGGTAATTACACAGGGGAAAGGATAATGTACTGGGAACTCCTCAGAAGAATCTGATTTGTGGTGAGGGGAGAGAGATAAAAGCTCATTTAGGAACGACATGAACATGCTGCGTAGGTAGCTGTTTATCAGTAAATATCTCCACAGAGATTAAGAAAAGCAGTAGCTTAATAAATTAATTACTTCCTGGTATGGTTACTGTACTAGTAACTCCCCAAAAGAATCTGGATTGTGGTGAGGGAACAGAGAAAAAAGCTCATTTAGGACCTGAACTTACGAAGTGGGTAGGCAGCTGTATATCAGGGAGTAAACCTTCTGAGAATAAAAACAGCTAGAGCTTGTTAAGGTAATTACACAGGGGAAAGGATAATGTACTGGGAACTCCTCAGAAGAATCTGATT